>NC_037294.2:21425596-21730221 GCF_000002775.5 Populus trichocarpa
TATTGATAACTTTTTTTTTATATATATATATAGTTTTTAAACACCTGCATGGATTACTGAGTTATATTCAGAATATTAAAAAATATTTAACATTCATGACTTCAAATATTTAAAGTCTTTTATTTCTATTAGCCAAGTAAAACAATAGCAATGATAGGTGTTAAAAAAAACAGTGTATTTGTTACTTAAATGGTATTTTTCTCATGAAAGTAAGTTGCCAAGCTTTGCACGTAAGATAAAAAAAAAAAAAATCAATGCAAGCAAGGTGATAAAAAAAATCCAATTAAATTGTCACTTTATTTTTTAAAATCTTATGTTTTTAAAATTTCAAGCAAAAATTAATGCTAAAAAACATCGTGTGATTTTTTTTATCTTACAGTATAATAAAAAAATATAAAAATTAATTTATCATCAATCCACTATTAAAAAATAAAATAAAATATCCACATTAAGCAAAGAAATTTTATCTGAGAGAAAAAATAAAAGATAAAAAAAAAGTAAAAAGAAAACTTGAATAAAGCTTGTTACAACAAAGCCAAGGCGTGTGGCTTCTCCTAGACGCACATGCATTTATAGATGACCTCGTAATATATTAAAATTGTTATTTAAACTATTAAAAATATATATTAACTTGTTTACTGTTTATATAAACAATTAAACGTACAAGCCTCACCCGTCTTAGTTGTTTTTTTATATAATACTTTTCAATTCTTCTTACATTTTTAAATAAAAACATGTTAATTGACCTCGTAATTTTCTTATTTCTTTACTCGTGGAAGAACATAATTCCTAGTTTCACGAAAAAATCCAATTGACCTCTTCCTTTTCTTCCACTGCAAGAAAAACTTCATAGCACGAGATCTAGTCAAACCAGTGCATGGAATATCAGATGAATAAAGACGTTAACTTTCCCTGTTTCGAATTTCTGTTTGAATTATGCATTTCAATGAACCCAAGTAGAAAATAAAATAAATAAATAAATAACAGAAAAACTCCGGTGGTCAAGAGCTGGAGGCTGGAGCAAGCTGGATTCAAAATTGCCCCCTCCCCGCACCAACACCACTCGTTACCTGGGATAAAGCCTTGTGCAAATACAACATCATGACAGCGAATTAATTATTTGTCTGGAGGTAGAGAATAGAGGGGGAAAATGCTTGGATCGATTGGAGAGTCTTAATCAGGAATAAATAAATAAATAAAATAAAAATCAAGAATGATGCCGGCCCGAATATTCTTCTGTTTTAATTGTAAAGATGCTATTTTAATATATTTTCTAACAAATTTTATATATGTTTTAAAAAATTTTAAAAATATTATTTTAATATATTTTCTAACAAATTAAAAATACCTTAAAAAACAATAATTATCACACCTCAAAATACCCCCTTCAACGTGTAGCTGCAGTAAAAAAAATTCTTAAAATATATTTCATTCTTTCAAATGAGAAAAAGAGAGGAAGACAAAAAGTATAGCTAAAAATAATTATTTTATAAAAAAAGAAAGTGAATGCCATGTTCAAATTATCTTTTAATTACACATTCAATTATGAGTTTGCCTGTATAGTATCAAGAGAGAAAAACAAACTATTTTTCTTTTCTTTTTCTTTTTTTGGATCACGATAAAATATTGTTTTTCTACCTATATCTCATATTTATCTGAATCTTTCTTCACCAGACGTGAAGGCTATCCTTTGTTCATAGAGGAGACCTTTCGAAAGTCCATGTCCCGCTACAACTACGCACGTACTGGCCCGTTCGAATCTTTTGACTGCAATATTGTCAAAGAAAATTCAAGGGAATTATTTATTTATTCGTAGATTCTCTTGATATTTTTTTTTCTTTAAAAAAATCTGGAGTTAAATGTTTCATAGCTTATTGATCAGATTTCTCTTTAAAAAAATAAAATCGTTACTGATCTCCTAGCTCCTTTTTCTCCCAAGGGAAGAGATTTATTGTGAGAGATTAATGTTCAACGAATGAAAAATTTAAGTGTGTTGATTTATTTATTTGGAAATCCATTTCCAGTAAAGGAGATATAAAATAAAATTAATTTCCTATTAAAAGTGATAATAATATAAGATTTCTCTTTCCTGTATATGTATGTATCATTTCTCAGAGTGAGTAAAAAAAACATTTAATGATATTAGTTTGCAATATCTAGTTGTTCTCTTTTTCTTGAAACTTGAAGAAATGATAGGAAATATTTTTTTTGTTATAAAAATAAAAATAAATAAATATATATTTTTAAAATGTTCTTAGAATAAGTTTCTATCATTTTAAATTATGAAGGACACGAGGACATGTCTTCGATTTAAGATAAATAAATAAATAAATACTACCTTACCCTACAAACGTATATGCCTTTTCTTTTCTTTTCTTACGATCATGTATCCACTGATCTTGTTAAAAGAATTAAAATCCAAATCAATACTTAATTTGCAACCTTAAGTTGCTAAAAAAGAGCTGCGTGACAATTTAATTGGATTTTCTTACCACCTTACTTGCATTGATTTTTGAAACTTAATCGTGTTAAATCAGTAAAATAAAGAGCATCACGTTCAAATTAATTTTCAGACACATTTAATTACGATTTTGAATGTACAATAATACATAGAGAAATAAAATATATATTTTTGTCACTGTTGATATATTCAGAAAAAAATAATAAATTTTCAGATATTAATTCTGAATTTTAAATTCATAATATCGAGGAGAAGAGCACCATCATATCAATTTCTTACACTGAAAATTAACCTTCCAAATAAACAAATAAAAATTAATTAATATATTCACAATATAATAAAAAAAAGGCAATTTTTTTTGCATTTTAAAAGTATTTTAAAAAAAATTAAATTCTTTTTATCTTTCTAACTTCAAATTAAATTGAAGCTAGAAGAAAAAAAATTAAATTTTTTTAAAATAATATATTTTTATATATTTCTAAATAAAAAATACTATAAAAAACAATAATAGTCATCCTCAGATTTCTCAATCTTCTAATTAAATTCGTCATGACAACCCCAACCCCACCACTTTAAAGCAAACAAGTTCTGATTTCTAATTCCAACTACTAATTAAATTCCTTTCCATCTCATTTATTCCTCAGCAAGCACATCTCAATCCTCGTCCAAACAAGTCCTTCGCACTTCAAAACAGCGACCAAGACCATATCCCCTCACGCGGAAAAGGAAAGGGTCCATGCACAAGCTGACACGTGCTTACTCTTCTCCTCAAAACGCCGCGAGTATTGCTAATACTTGAATGTTCGCGAGTGCAAATGCCCATAGAATCTCCGAAACCTCCGGCCTCTTTCCTCTTGCCATTTTCTCTCCACTGTCCTTGTTTTGTTTTTTATTTAATGTGCCAGAAACGGACTGCCCGTTTAAAGGAAAACAACGAATTTGCAAACCGATGAAAGTGATTTAGTTCTACTTTTCCTTGAAAAGAAATCGAGTCCCAAACGACAAGAACTTGCTATCTTACTTTTCAACATAGATATTTAATTCTATTCGATCTGAGTTTTATATTAAAATAGTTTTAAAATTAATTTTATTAAACTTAAATTGATCCAGTTAAATGTAACAAAACTTATATGAAACTTGATCAAATTAAATTATTTTTTATTATATTTTTTAAAAATTGTTATTTATCTATAAAGGGTAAACATGAATTGAAAAAAAAATCGGAGCATGAGAATTTTGTTTTTATATATAAATATAGTTTGAAAATTTAGAAAAACTATATTATTACCGATAAATAATCAGTTGGATAATGTTCTTCTCGCACTCTTAAATCTCGTAATTCAAGAATACATATAGATATTTTGGAGATTATCCACTATGAAATTGGAGAGTGCCTTTTCCTTGCAATTTAAGTGATATTTTAGTTCATTGAATAAAAAATAAAAAATTGTTAATTCAACACGGGCAGCATTTTTTTTTTATTAAATTCAAAACTCAAAAAGCATTCTCTCTCATGCTCGTCTTCTTTCTACATCAAGGGGCCGGGTATAAATGTTAGATATAGAAAATAAACACAGAGTGCTTGAAAATAAGAATGGTGAAGGTTTTACTCACCGGGGAGATGCATGGAAACATTTCCTTCCCCCAGGAGATGCCTTGTTCTTCGTCAATTTTTCCCAGGGCGAGTAAATTTATACATCAGTTCAAATTAAGATTTTTTAATTATAAGCAATTTTAAATTGATCGGATGTATTAAAAAATTGAATAAATCTCCTCAACGTCAAAATTTGAATCAAGGAATCAAATTAAAAAAACATTTTCTCAGCTGCTACTCCGATTTTTTTTAAAATTAGCACCTTGTTCTGCATCGTTTTTCTTATATAAAGTCCGACCATATATTATTTTACACGTAAAAAGTCTCTTTCATCATATATAAAAATATAAAATATGTTTTCCATTAAATTTACACTGATGCTATTATTCATACTTTAGTCTTTCCCTATCGAGGTAATGGTAAGATTTTCAATATTCACCTGACTTTATATTTATTTACTTTTTAAATAATACATTGGTCCCAAAATTCCTTCATTTATTTCTTGTAAAGAGGAAGGTGGAGGTGGTTCGCCCTAGTAATTTCTCCTTGATTTATCACTTATCAGTTATGACCTGCTGCTGCTATGAATTGTCTCTTCAATTCATTGTTTTAAATTCCGGAATGGCCTGATGGTTAACACGGGTCCCAACTGATGCGGGATTTGAGCTAATCTAAATTATATACATAAAAAAAATAAATTAGTTTATCCAGTAGAAATTCAAGTTGATAAAGGATTGGCCAGTCCATCTAAATTTTATTAAAATAATATTGCTTTAATTTAATTTAAAATAAAAATTAAAATAGACTCTACTCATGACCAAAGGTCCAAAACCTTACCCTAACTCAGCCTTTTAAACTGTGCTCTAACTTGTCAGGTTAACATGCATTTTGAGTCAGATTACGGATATCTTGATTAACTTCACGGATCCTGAAGTTAATGACCATGTAAACTTTCAGTAGTCCTAAGAAAACTCGAACTCGTGACAATTAGAAAGTAAACCCAAGGTTTAACTAGTTGAGCTACCTCTCATGGATAACTTGTCAAGTCTTAACTTGTATTTAAAATTGTATTTGGTTCATATATTAAGATAGAAAAAATAATATTAAAAATAGATACCTGTTTAGTTAAAAAAATAAAACATAAAAAAATATATTTTTAAGTAATTTTTTATATTTATAAAACTAGAAACTAGAAGCGTAGAAAAATATATTTCGTCTGTCTCTCGTTATCTTTATCTGTTTTATTAAAATACAGTAATAAAACGATATCTAAATTCTGTGGCTCTCAAAACTATGCAGGTACACAAATATTTCCTCGTGTAGAAAAAAAACCCACCCTCTCTCCCTCTAGAATCACAACAAAGCTTCCTATGCATACACATACACTGTCTGCGTATATAAATTTTGAGATGGCCAGACAGGGACTCGTCCATGCACAAAGACAATCCCAAAGACCCAAACCCCTAAATTCCAAGCCAAAATAAATAAATAAATAAATAAAACCTTCCCTTTCTGTCACCCCCACCACCAATTCTATCTAAGAATTTTACATCCAAAACACACGCAAAACGTATCTCTACAGCCATCTCAAAATCAATCACGCACTGAAACAACAACGTTATAAAAACCAAAACCAAAACCAAAACAAAAAATATTACCCATAAAAAGGTCCTTAGAAATTAACTTCCTTCCCTTGTAAAGACACAAACTTCTAAAGTTTCAATCTTTCCATCTGGGGTTTGCCTAAACTTGCAAATAATAATCTTTCATGGGTGTTTATGAGGCTGGTGTGAATGGCACCGATGGAACCGCAACAGCGACAACTTGTAGCTGCTGGAATACGAGCATGAGGTGTTGGTGCAGATGGAGATGGGAAAACCATCAACAACAGCAGCAGCAGCATAATGTTTTGCGCCAAAGATTGGTTTCTCTAGTGTTTTCCTCTGGTTTTACGTTCTTTTTGGGGTATTTGGTTTTGTATGGATCTATTGGTATGTTTTATGCTTGGCTTATGTTTAGTAAGCCTTATTTACGTAGCACAAATGCTGGTGTTGGGTTAAAGTCACTTGGTTGTCAAGAAGACAATGAGGGTTCTTGGTCTATTGGTGTCTTTTATGGTGATTCTCCTTTCTCTCTCAAACCAATTGAAGCTGTAAGTTGTTTCTGTTCTTTTACCATGATTTTTATTTTGTTTTGTGTTTTGTGCACATTTATGCATTAGCAGAGACTGGCTTTGTGATTATATCTTCACCTCTGTTCATGGGGTTCTTTTTATTGATTTTTTTGTTTAATTTTTGCTTTTTGCAAAGTGGGTTTTAGTGGCTAATTCCTGCTTCTTCTTCTTTTACTAGTGGCTGTTTCAAAGCTTCATGTTTCTTGCTTCTTCTTTTTTTTTCTTTTTGCGAGTCAGGTATTAGTGGTCAAGTCTTGCTTTCTTGATCAATGACTGTTTTGAAACTGCAAGTTTTTTGCTTTTTTACCTTTTCGCATTTCTGTCAGAATTTTTTGGCGTGTTTACTTTTTTTGAAGAATTTTTTAATTTGTTCAATTTAATTAATTTTTGTTTATTTCTAGCACATGGGACGAGGGCAATTTTTCGTTTTATTTCCTTTTGCATGTATTGACTTGTATCATTAACATGCCATGATTCTGATTTACTGGTGGAAAATGACAACAGATGAATGAATGGAGAGATGAGGGTGCGGCATGGCCTATTGCCAACCCCGTTGTCACTTGTGCTTCGCTTTCTGATGCTGGTTTCCCCAGTAATTTTGTTGCTGACCCGTTTCTTTATGTTCAGGTAATTATTTTATTAACTGTATTCATTTTGGTAATTTTGTTAAAACTTCCTCTGGTTTTGTGCGTATTTGTTGGTTGTTTTACTGAATGCTCACATGTTCAGTCATGGTATCTGATTGTGGTGCCAAGCGTGTAATCAAGCTCACTAATATATTTTATTATGGAAGTGCCAATTAACAGGACTGGATTCAGGAATTTGGCAATAGCACTGACGAAATTACTACTAAATTCTTATGTGTCCTTTTCTATTTGGCCCTTGGTGTTTTTGTGTCTGGAATGAGAGCTTCAAGTTGGAAAGGGGGGGAAGGGGGTATGTATATGCTTTATTATTATTGGTCATTGAGTATTGAAATAGTCAGGGGACTATGACAGAAAAGTCACTAATCCACTGTGCAAGGTGAGAGAGACCAAATCTGTGCCGCTGCTCAGATGTCTAGGGCCCATAACTTGTGGTTTTATTATTATGTAAGGTATCTCAAGCAACCCCATGGTGAGAGATAGGGAGCTCAGTGCAGCAATTCAGACTCGGTGCATGTGTTCATCTTAATTTTTGCCATATCATGTTATCTAAATCCTAGTTAAATGGCTAGATGAAAACTCTGAGGATGAATATTTGCAAGAAAAAACGAGGATAGATAAAGATGAATTGTGTGGTTAGGGGAAGCCCCTTGTAGAAATCTGTCATGCAGGCAGAATCAGGAAATTGATGGAAGATCTTTCTGGGGTAGAAAGCATCTTGCGAACGGTATCAGTACCTAGTAATTGTTTTTTACCAGAAGTTTTAAGCAGAAACTGGTTCTGTTATTACTTTTATTAGATAGTGAATATGTGCCCGTCTCTGTATTTGTTTGCATGTGGATATGACCTATGGTGAATATAGTGTTTAATAGTTTTATTCTGGAGGCTAGTTAATAGGATAGCTCGTGGTTTTATTTTCAATAATATTTACTTCTAAAGCTGGAGATAATTCTAGGCATGTTGTGACAGCATGGTCTATTTTTCTGGGGAGAAGTGGGTCCAGGGATTTTTTTTGGAGAGGAGGTACTGTGCTCTTTGACTGCTTCTGAATTTTCTAATTGTTACATGCAAGGATGAGATCAATGGACACCGTTAGCAATGTAAATTTAGCTTGAAGTATGGTTATTTAAGAAGCAGGGGATGAAGATTATTTGGGACTTTATTCGGGTTATTTTTCATATTGAGAAAATCCACCAGAAGCAAAAGTCTTAGCTTGGATTTCAAAATTCTTTAGATATATCTTTTGTTGTGGTCAGTGTGACTGTAACTCTGTCTAGCATCAAACTGTAAGCCTCGTACGCTATTTAGTGCTCTTATATGATACATGTTGTGTTTCTGTGTGTGCCTGCACGCAAATGCCTGTCTATAATTTTGCATTTCATGAAAGACCAAATTGTTTACTTTCTAGCGTGCGTTCTGGAAATAATCTATTGAGTGCCATTTTTATTTTATTTTATTATAGTAGCTTCCTTCTCTTGAAAATAATCTTTGTGTTTACTTACGTTGAATTGACCAGGGGGATACACTTTTCCTCTTCTATGAAACAAAAAATTCAATAACCAGTCAAGGAGATATTGGAGTTGCGAAAAGTATTGACAAGGGAGCGACATGGCAACAGTTGGGCATTGCCTTGGATGAGGACTGGCATCTATCCTATCCCTATGTATTCAACTACCTTGGCCAAGTAAGATCTATATTTCCTCGCAAGCGATTATGCATCTAAAAATGTTCACTTGAAGACTATTTATCCTGGATGTCCTGGACACAAGTTAAGGACCTGACCAACCAATAATGGGTCCTACTCGTGAATTGACTTGGAAAATTAGCTGGGTGATCATTGACAATTTGTTTAGCTGGAAAAAAAAATCTACCAGCTATTACTATGGACACGTAGCTTAAATAGTTTCCTTCGTTACTGTTTCTTGCAGATATATATGATGCCCGAGAGCAGCCAGAAAGGGGAACTTCGTCTTTATAGAGCTCTTAACTTTCCATTGCAGTGGACACTGGATAAGGTTCTTATAAAAAATCCCCTTGTCGATTCTTTTATCATTAATCGTGCTGGAGAATATTGGCTTTTTGGTTCAGATCACAGTGGTGTTGGAACCAGGAAGAATGGACAACTGGAAATCTGGTATAGTAGCTCACCACTTGGTCCCTGGAAACCACACAAGAAGAATCCCATTTATAATGTTGACAAGAGTGTGGGAGCTAGGAATGGAGGCAGGCCATTTGTGTATGATGGAAACCTTTATCGTGTTGGTCAAGACTGTGGTGAAACATATGGAAGACGAGTCCGTATCTTCAAGGTAGAAGTTCTTACCAAGGACGATTACAAAGAAGTTGAAGTTCCCCTGGGATTTGAAGAGTCCAATAAGGGACCCAATGCTTGGAATGGTGCACGCTACCATCATCTTGATGTGCAGCAACTAAGCTCTGGTAAATGGATAGCTGTCATGGATGGAGATCGTGTACCTTCAGGAGATCCAGTCCATCGCTTTATTCTTGGCTCTGCTTCATTTGCTGCTGTCACTGTTGTTGTTGTTGTACTGGGTGTGCTACTTGGAGCAGTGAAGTGCATTATTCCCCTCAACTGGTGTGCTCACTTCTCAGGGAAGAGAAATAATGCTCTCTTGGGTCGGGAAAGGTTGAATTTGTTTTCTTCAAAGGTGAGACGTTTTTGCAGCCGATTGAACAGAGTTCCTCTGTCTGTTCGAGGAAAAATAAAGCCTAATACTTGGGCTGGAAAATTGGTTTTGGCTGTAATATTTGCAGTTGGAATTGCATTGATGTGCGCAGGTGTTAAATATTTCTATGGAGGCAATGGTGCTGAAGAAGCTTATCCATTAAATGGTTCCTACTCTCAGTTCACTTTATTGACGATGACATATGATGCACGGCTCTGGAATTTGAAAATGTATGTGAGGCATTATTCAAGGTGTTCTTCTGTTAAAGAGATTATTGTGGTTTGGAACAAGGGCATACCTCCCAGATCGAGTGATCTAGACTCCACTGTGCCTGTAAGGATCAGAGTAGAAGACCAAAACTCACTGAACAATCGGTTCAAGAAAGATCCTATGATTAAGACCCGTGCTGTTCTCGAGCTTGATGATGATATCATGATGTCTTGTGACGATATAGAACGGGGATTCAATGTGTGGCGTCAACACCCAGATCGGATTGTTGGCTTCTATCCCCGACTCGTTCGTGGTAGTCCATTGAAGTATAGGGATGAGAAATATGCCCGGCGTCATGAAAGTTATAATATGATTCTTACTGGGGCAGCTTTCATTGACCGTACACTAGCTTTTGAGAGGTACTGGAGTAGTGAAGCTAAGGCAGGAAGGGAACTGGTAGATAGATACTTCAACTGCGAGGACGTGCTTTTGAATTACTTGTATGCAAATGCAAGCTCGTCCCAGACTGTTGAGTATGTGAGGCCAACATGGGTAATAGACACATCGAAATTTACTGGGGTAGCAATTAGCAAGAATACAAATGTGCATTACGAGATAAGAAGTAATTGCCTCCTTAAATTTTCAGACATCTATGGAAGTATAGCTGGCCGAAAGTGGGAATTTAATGGGCGCAAGGATGGTTGGGATTTATAGTGATGCCTAATCTTGACAGCAGCACACTTGAGGTTATAAATTCTCTTACTCTTAAGGTAAATTCTTGTGGTTCTCGTCTCTCTAGGTTTTACCCTTCTTGTGAAGATTTTTGTGTTGGGTAAGTTTTAGCATCAATATCTTTGTTTGGGAAGATGTAAATTTATCATGTTTTTACATTTTATCAGAGTTGTTTAGGTATTTGTACATTAGTGACATCCAGTTTTTACTTTCCTAAGTCTTTTTATGAAAATTATAAGATATATATAGTCTTTGGCAAACATGAAACTCTTCTCTTCAGTGTCTCTTCTCTCTCTCTCCGAGAACTGTCCTATATTTTCCATTTATCTATAGATATTGGATAAGGAAAAGAAAACGTAAAAAGCAACCTCCAATCACTGGAAGCTGGGAGATTTTGGTCTGGCAAAAGACACGATACTCTTCCCTTTGGTGATATTGAGGTGGAGATTTTGGTCTTTTGAAGGTCCAACTGACAGGTCTCGGACTGAAAGGTGTTTATCTGGGAGTGGCTTTGCACTTTGAAAGGGCTCTTTCAGTTCTTACAGAGATAAATTTCAGAAGCAAAGACAACCCAGGCCCTAGTGCCACGGAGCATCACCCCCAGGAAGCCATCTCAAATATGAGAACAATGGTTCAGGGAATCAGGGATTTTCGTCAAGCAAGGTACATGCGGGGCCAGTGACCCGTCAAATTTCAGCTTGAGATCCTCTCATGCAGTAGAATTTGCAGTTTGTTTCTGAGCTACGCAATCTTTACTTATCAGCGGGGCCATCACTGTTCTCAAAAGGGTGTCCATCATAACCAGTCTCGAGCTTCAGGCACTTTTTAAGAGAAATACTTAGCGCAGTCAGGTGACTCCTCGAATTTAAACCGATGGTCCTTCAAATGCATATAGTTTCTTTCTACTAGAAACTATAGATATCACATCAGCTAAAAAATATCGGTAAAGTAACAGAGGTTTAATTAGTCTAATGAACAAATCTCACTCTCTCTCACACACATACAAAATATCACATAGAATAATCAAATATAGTTTTTTTTATATCAAGGGTAAAATATCAAGATGCTTCTTTGTAAGTCTATCCATTTTGTGAGCTGTTTTCAAACCAAGTACCAAGAACCAAGACTCTTTCCTTGAACTTTGGAAAAGGAAAATTGCAGAAGTGAATCGTTTGCCATGGGGACACCATGCCTGTTATTCATTCTGGCGTCTCGTGTCCACGTGCATGCATCGGTAATATGATTATTATTGACATAGAAGTATATCCTTGTCCACATTTGGACAAGAAAATGTTATGCATGGTTTGATCAAGGGAATATGTTTCTCATGGAGTGTGGACCACCAGGACAAACATGGGCTAAAGTCTCTGTCTGATTTGATTGGTGATTCCACGGGACCAAAATGAATTGCCACTACAACCACTCGTTCATTAAACCTATGCCTCCACTCACACGAAAATTGGGCTCTTTGAAGGATAAATTACGCAATTAAGATAATAAATTGATGAATTGACACAAATTTAAATAGATTTGTTAAATAGATTAAATAGTACAGTTTAATATAAATATAAATTTTAATAAATATCACTATTATGAAACACGATAAGATAATTATTTAGAGCATGATCGAACCATGTCATTTCTAACTCCATCAATTTCAAAAATAACAAGTAAAATTTCAAAACTACAAAACCAAGGGGCTTGGTGAGATTTTTTATATTTAAATATTTAAGCGTAATTAAACAGTCAAATTAAAAGTTATGGTTCTTTTGAGTTGTTATTCTGGTCTGGGGCAACCGGATCTCTTACTCGTCCCACTAGTCTATAAATATATACACTAGATCATCCATGTAATTTGTTTGGAGCTGTATGAACAATAAATTTTTAAAATTTTGATTGGAGTTTATCTTTGAGTTAATGAAATAGATAAAAATATATATTTTGACTTATAAAATTATGATTTTTATATAAAATAATCAATCAATTAATACAATTGAATCTAATAAATCGATCAGTTGAAGTAAAATGTAGTATAATTTTTCAAAAATATAATATTTATTAAATATTATTATTTTAAAATATAATAAATATCTTATCGTACTTAAAAACAATAACATTTAATAAAAATAATAATTTTAAAATACAATACGATGAAACTATTTTCAGAAAACCCCACTTTGCATGTGTTTTGGGGTCTACCATCTGTGTACAGTCTGGCCTTTCTATTTTACAAGCACATCTTTGCCTGTCCTGGTCAAATCATGATGTAAAGGTATGTATCCAGTCAAATGGCTAGCTGGGTGTTTCAGAAGTAGACCAGCTTTATACCAAGTTATCATTGCCTCTAGATTGACAAGTCCCAGATTATCTATCCTAAATGGAACATGACAGCATCTTCTCCCTCTCTCTCCTTGAATCATAGATTTCTCAGGGCTTTAATAAAAAATAAAAATAAAAGGATTTCTCAGGGCCAAGCTTATTGGCCAGTGAAAAGTATATTAATTAATCTATACTCTGAGAATCTTATACTAATTAGAATGAGATTTGAATCGATGAAGTCCAGATTTGAATATTAATTGCTCTGCGCACGTACTCGAATAAAGAAATGAAAGAATTTAGCCATGTCCATGCATTATTAGGAATTTGGGGTTTGAGTAAAGATTCAGAAAAAAAATTGAACATTCGTTTAGAGTAAATCTGCTATTATTATTCCAGTGATATAGATACATGTACCTGTAACAGGGAACGTAACACTAGTCATGTTCTTCATGAATTTTCAAAAATAACGCTCATCTCATGTCCATGCATTCAAATAAAACAATCTGAGTTTAGAGATTGTAAGGTTAACTCGTTGAGTTGATTAGTTTTTCATTATATTTGCTATTACATTTGTTCTGACCTGCAGTAGTAAAGTATAAAGCTACCAAGCTTGCGAGGGTATCATGGCCTGCATTGACTCATTGTTGTCCAGCTTCAAATTAATGTCCTTTCCCCTTGACCTGTACCAGAAAACCGAACATGGTTGTTTCAGAAGATAATCCCTTCGTTTGTAAGATTAAGGATTGTTTTTTATGCTCGATGACCTGACCATGTTTTCTTCTCGATCTAGTTCTGTTTTACTTTGTCTTTGGTCCTGTCAGCACGGAAAGGCAAAAACTGTGAAGTCGCTGCTCGATATATCAAGTCAACCTATTAATGGTTCGAGCTTTCCCATCGTGTAAGATAATAGAAAATAATCTCTCCTCATCTTCTGTCGTGAATGCTTCCTCTGAAAATTAAATTACTAGAACAAGGAGTGCTGCCACTGTTATTAAACCTGGCCGGCCTGGTAGTGGATCCAGAACTCGGTGGCTGGACCAGTTTGGGTTTAATAAAAGACCGGTTGTGGTAACAGCCCAGCCAAACCCAGGCGAACCCGGACAAGACTCGAATTTTTTTAAAAAAATATGGGATTTGAAACCCATTAGTATATATAGCTTATGTTCCCAAGAAAAAAGTCATGTTT
The DNA here is from genome assembly GCF_000002775.5 of Populus trichocarpa. Taxonomy (NCBI): domain Eukaryota; kingdom Viridiplantae; phylum Streptophyta; class Magnoliopsida; order Malpighiales; family Salicaceae; genus Populus; species Populus trichocarpa. Next base: position 21,439,603 of record NC_037294.2, read on the forward strand.
TTTTAATGTGGGATAAAAAATCTTTTGGTTTAAATACTTCAACTTAAAAGGATAATATAGTATCTTTTCAATGTGGGATTTGAAACCCTTTCATATATATACTCTATGTTTCAATGAAAAAAACCATGTTTTTTCAATGTGGGATAAAAAAAACCTTTTGGTTTAAATACTTCAATTTAAAAAGATAACATAATATCTTTTCAATGTGAAATTTGAAGCCCTTTCATATATATGCTCTATGTTCCCATAAAAAAAGTTACGTTTCTTCAATATGGGATTTGAAAACATTAGTATATATACTCTATGTTTCAAATGAAAAAGTTATGTTTTTTCAATGTGAGATAAAAAACTTTTTTAGTTTAAATACTTTAACTTAAAAGTTTAAAATAATATCTTTTTAATGTGAGATAAATTTTTTTTTAAAATATTCTTTTAAACTTCATAATATGTATAATCTATATTTACATGGATTTTTTCATATAAAATATTAAAACTTTAATATTTTTTAATTTTTTCAGGTTTACTCGAGTTGATCCGGGTTGATTCATGAAACCCGGAACCCGGCCTCTTGTCCATATCAAACCCACGCCAGGTTTAATAATTATGAGCGGTAATAACGCTAGGCACATGCTTCAGTTTTTGTCCTTTTTTTCATGTACTATATTTCCTGAGGATCCAATTTGTTGCCTAGCCAATGTTTTCTCGTTGATTAAGATAACAGTTCACAGATAATTTACTATAAAATAGTTTTTATATCATTGTCATTAAACTTTACATGATTAGATCAATTTACCTGATCTAAACTAGTTTAATATCATTGGAATGTAATCCAGAAACATGACTGAATTAATTCACCTGATCAAGTGAATTCCAATGACATTTTTTATTTTTTTAACTAAAACAATATTATTTTATTTTAAAAAAAATCAAAATAATATTTTTTAGAATTAATTTGGGTTAACTTACTAGGGTTGTGCATCAAACATTAAACTACATTTGATAATTTATAAATGTATCAACATGAGAGTGTAAATAATTTATCTAAAACTCCATTTTAAAAAACTTATCATGGCCGAGAGAAAGAAAATATATAAAAATATAAATAAATTGTTAAAAACTGAACTTTAATTTTATGGTACAAAATAATTAAATAATGCTCTAACTTTTAGTCCTTATAATTTTATTATTTTTTTCTAGTATGTTTTTTGAATAGTTGTATGAGTCCTAGATTAATTGAATCACTTCAAAATAACATCTATATGATTTTATTTTAAATTTGAATTAAATAATAAATTAGATTAATAATTTTTTTTAATTTTTTTATAGAATAATTAAATTATTTTTAAATTGATAAAATTGACTGAGTTATATTATAACAAGTTCTATATAATTTAATTTTAAAATAACACTCAGATCAAATCAAATAATTCCTTACATGCCAGATATTTTTTTGTTATATTAAAAAATATTGATACTAAACATAACGTTGTACGAGCTCGTAAACTAGCTAAAATTGGGAAAACCAAAAAGTTCAACAAATCCAGTGAAAGTCATGCCCCAAATTTCTTATCTGACGTGGCAACAAAGTTTTCTGACACCATTAAGCATTACCAAAATTAAAGGGTCTAATCTCTAATCCTAATCCTAATCCTAATCCTAATCCTATTCCATCTACTCTAGAGCTCTATAGATAGAAAACCAAGAATGAAAAAGAACAACAAAAGAAAAGAAAAGAACGAATGATCTCCATCATTCAATCCCATGTGCCCATTCTCTCTTCTCTTCTCTTCAACCCCCACACCCCCATCTCCTCCATCAATTTCCACACACAATCCCCTTAACTTCTCCTCCTTTCTTCAATTGTAACGACATTCACTTTTTAGTGTTTTGAAATTTTGCATCACCAAAACATCCTTGAAGCTCACAACTTTCATGCACATATACCCATGTTGCAAGAAAAAATAAACACATATTTCTTTAATTCCTGTACAAAATACATATACATGGAAAGAATCTTATTCACTTTTCTTTATCTGAGATGAGAGCATAAAGACTCAAACTTTCCCTCTGATTCTGATCCAATAAAGGGTTCTCTTTTGACTTGAAAAACTCACCTCCCAAGATTTGTAGAGAGAGAAATTTTGGTTTTTGTTTAGAGAGAAAGTGGGTTTTTGTTAATATTTATTATTATGTGGAGATAATTTGATCGAGAAAGAGAGAAATGTTGGAAATGGAGAGGGAGTTTGATTCAAAGTTAAGAATTCAAAGCGGCGATCATCCTTCTTCGTCATCTAATAACAATAATGGGAGTGTGCAGAGATCTAAAAGCTTTGCATTCAGAGCACCTCAAGAGAATTTCACTATTCATGATTTTGAGCTTGGCAAGATCTATGGTGTTGGGTCTTATTCAAAGGTTTGATTTATTTTTTTGTTTTTTCTTACGTGGGTTTTGTTGGTCTGTTTTGTTTCTTATTCTAGATTGGTGGTTTGTGTTGTTTGGTTATAATTATGACTAAAGTTTGTATCTTTTATTCATTTTTTCTCTCATGGGAATGTCTTTGATTTATAAGCCTATGCTCGTACTATCATGATCTGATAGCAGCTTGTAAATCTAATTTGTTCCCTGTATAATGGAAGCTTATATTTAGGAGCGACAGATGTATACTTTCGAGTTGTATGAAGAATGTTTTTGGTTCTGGCTCGGGGGAGAAATTTCATTTGAAGGGGATGATGGTTTGGCGAATTTGAATTTCTTTTGTTTGGTTTCCGGGAAAGTTGAATGAAGATGAGCAAACGAAATTTTAAAACTCACCCTTAATTCTGTCTCTACTTCTAAGAAAACGAAGCTCTAGGTTCGTTTTGATGCTGATATCGTTTTCTTTTTCTCGGAAGCCAAATGGAACATCAGAAGTCTAAGAGGTTTATTTAATTCCCTCTGGGAGCAACAGTCTTACTCTTACAAGTGTAAGTAGGGCCTTTTAGTTGCTTGGATGGTTGGTTTTGCTCTTGTTATAGGTGACTGGAGAGAGCCTTAGCATACTGACCCTTTAGTTGCACCATATAATGAGCTAACCTCCCCCTCCCTCAAATGCCTCACTCTGAGGATTTCTGATGAACGTTCAATGGGAAAATGAATTTTGTTGTGGATATTATGTAGCTCTTATATTCCAGCTCCCTTTTTTGCTTTTGAGCTTCTTCTAATGAATGCCGAGTATCAAAACTAATGGACTTATCAGGTAGTGAGAGCAAAGAAGAAGGATACAGGAACAGTATATGCCTTGAAGATCATGGACAAAAAATTCATCACCAAAGAAAATAAAACAGCTTATGTTAAGCTAGAACGCATTGTGCTTGATCAATTGGACCATCCTGGAATTGTGCGGCTCTTTTTTACATTTCAGGACAATTATTCTCTGTGTAGGTATCTTGGTGGCAATTCATCCAAGTTTCCATGTTCTTGGAATTGATTTTTTTACTTTAACAACACTGGCTCTCATAAGTTTTTTTTAAGTTGGTTTATCTTTTGAGGTCCGTCTATTTTGATTCTGTTGGGCAGATATGGCACTTGAATCCTGTGAAGGCGGAGAACTTTTTGACCAAATAACTAGAGTGAGTACCTATTAAGAACTTTTCTGTGTTCTTTATTCATTTTGGAAAAGTAAATCCTATAGTTTGTCCAAGTTGTTCCCAATTTTTTGAAACATTTTGTCTTATAAAGTTAGAATTTGTATTTTGCATTGGTGCCTAATGCAATAAATTTTTGCTGTATTCTTGTATCATTTAAGAACTTCACATCATTTTGGATATATATAGAAATTAACTTATGGTTTTCATCTTCCATATAAGCTTATATTCAAATAAAGTTGCTCTTGAAACACTTTAGAGTGATTGCATAATGCAATGCACATTTCTTTATTCACATAATATTCAGCAGAATGTCCTTCATTTTTTTTTTGCTGCATGTGATTTATTTTGTTATGAAATATCTATTTTATTGTCTGTGCAGAAAGGCCGTTTATCGGAGGATGAAGCTTGCTTTTATGCTGCAGAAGTTGTTGATGCTCTTGAATACATACATAGCATGGGATTAATACATCGAGATATAAAGGTAATTTCCTAGTCCATAGCTCTTTTTTCTTTATTTGGAAACTGAGCTAAAGGTCTTTCGAATGGCAGCCAGAGAATTTGCTACTTACTGCAGAAGGACACATTAAAATTGCTGATTTTGGGAGTGTGAAGCCCATGCAAGATAGTTGCATTACTGTCCTTCCAAATGCGGCTTCAGGTAATACTAGAACTTATCATCTACAATTGTTCATTATGATCTTTTTTTTAGCTGCATGTTATTTTTCTTACTTTGGTCCTCTGTTCAGACGATAAGGCTTGCACATTTGTGGGAACAGCGGCATATGTCCCTCCAGAAGTCCTTAACTCTTCTCCTGCAACTTTTGGGTAAGTGACTCCACATAAATCCAACCAGATAAATTTTATAATTGGAATAAGTTTTAGGTGTGTTATAATTGTTTTTTCCCTTTGTGTTGGGGTGAGGGGGTGTCAATATTGTTTTTCATGGTTGAGCTTATTTCCAATTTAATGAAGTCTTGGGTATGGGGGATAACCTTTTTGCTCTTTTGACCACATTCAAACAGAAATGACCTCTGGGCACTTGGCTGCACTTTGTACCAGATGCTTTCAGGGACTTCTCCTTTCAAAGATGCAAGTGAATGGCTTATATTTCAAAGAATTATTGCCCGGGATATAAGGTTTCCTGATTATTTTTCAGGAGAAGCAAGAGACCTCATCGACCACTTATTAGTAAGCTACAAAGCTTTCGTACATTAGACTTTAGATTTTTTTCAAGCTCACTGTTTTTTGGTGAATGATCCTTCATTCTCCTTTTTGTTCTATTCTATATCTATAGATAAAACATCCCTGCTTGGTCAATGGTAAGAGCTTTGCTATTGCAGTACAAGCATTTCCAGATTCAAGTTTTGAGATCATATTACATGACTATAGTTTGGTGTGGCCTTTAACTCATTAAAATCACACAGTAACAATGGCTAGGAAACCCACGGGGTACAGTCTACTACATCTGATATAGCGGGTTTCAGGATGATCTAGAGGTCTGAGAACAGGTTGGAAGATGTGTGGGCTTACTGTCTTTGTTTAGTGCATGGATGGATCCAATGGGGGCTGGGGCTAAGCTATCCTCTGTCCCTACTAAAACATTGTAATTTAGTCCTTTACTTTACGTTCAAGAAGATATTACCTTGGCCCCTCAAAATGAAATTTTTTTGGTTGTTTACAGCATCTATTTGTTTGTGTTAACACTGAATGCCTGGATGTTAATGCGATTACACTTTCGAGGCACACGACTAATGACAAAGTTCAAGGTCATATCATGGTGGTGCATGGTAGCTGGTCTCCCTTGGAATAAGATGTGAAATTTATAAGCCTTAACCTTATGAAGTTCGTCATTTAGGCCTTTGATCTTCCATCTTACAATGTTGTAGGATATAGATCCCAGCAGAAGACCTGGTGCTGGACGTGGTGGGTATGCTGAGCTCAAGAACCATCCTTTCTTTGAGGGAGTTGACTGGAAGAATTTAAGAGGAGAAACCCCTCCTAAACTTGTTTCGGAGCCAATGGTATGACAACACTGCTTTAAAGTATTGTGCGCGAAGGATTTCAAAATTCCTTTGCGTTTCTCCTCTCCAGGCTAATAATCTTTAGACTTCTATTCTCTTTCCTTACTCATGTACCAGGTGCAATCAGGTGACAGTGACCATGACTCTGGGTCTCCATATAACCCTACACGTGCTGGAGACAGTTCTTTGACACAAAATGATGGAAATGCTGGAGTCTCATCATCTGCTGAAGCAACTGCTCACATAACTAGACTTGCTTCAATAGACTCCTTTGATTCCAAATGGTATTGGCTTAACACCTTTTACTCTATGCACATGTCTTGCCTTTATACATGCCCCTTTTCTGCTTCTCTCTACAAGTCTGATTCTTTGCATGCAAAATATCTTGGCTTAAACCTTGTGAGATATATTTTTTGAGATTCTTGTTGTTGCCTAACACAGTCTTGGAAGTTAAAAGAATGTGCAGAGGATATGGTTCTACTCAACCGCCATCCAAGTTGGAACTAATTTTTTTATTTAAGTTCCTTGCATTCCTTGTCTTGTGCACCTAATCAATTCCTTAGATTTATGTAACCTTTGAGTTCATGCTTGGAGTAATTCAAGTCAAGGAAAGATGGACTCTCTTCTGAACTCACAGAGGATATGTCTTGACATACTGGATTGAATTGGAATTTTTTGTGTGTTCACCGTACACCATTCCTGAACCTAAAGGATGGTTTTGACATAAAAGTTGAAGCAATTTTTTTTACTTTGACCTCAAGGAAGTTGACCATTTAACATCACCAAAAAGCTGGTACAGCTTGTTTCTTGGAAGAAATTTAAATGACTAGTCCTGTGGTTGCAGAGGGCCTTTAGTCAGCAATATAGGTTGACTTGTGTTGGTTGATTTGCTTCAATCTTCTCAAAGCTTCAAAAGAATGCCGCTATGAAGTTATTTTAATTGACAAATCTTAAGTGGTGGTTTTTCTTTTCCCTCTTCCTTGTTTCCAGACTACTTGGAAGTATGTCTAACATGTAGGATATCCATGTTACCAGGCAACAGTTTTTGGATCCAGGGGAATCTGTTCTTATGATCGCAATGGTGAAGAAATTACAGAAACTGACGAGCAAGAAGGTGCAGCTTATCCTTACCAACAAGCCAAAGTTGATTTACGTGGACCCTTCAAAGTTAGTGGTGAAGGGAAATATAATTTGGTCTGACAATTCTGATGACCTGAGCGTCCAAGTTACAAGTCCTTCACATTTCAAGATCTGTACGGTATGCCTCTTTTACCATGTCATTTCACTGATTAAATCGTTGGCAGTTTTTTCATTATAAATCAGTGCCATATCCAGACCCGGGTGACATTTCATGGAATCTCGGGCTCTCAAAATGATGAAAATGCATAAATAATTTGATTTTAGGAGTTCAGACCTCTGCTACATGGCTTTTTGACCCTCTTCCTATACAGTGATGGTTTGATTAAAAATTCCAACTACAGGGGATTATTCACCAGCTTATATCCCTTCATTCCCCCCACCCTTCACCCCTCTGCATTTTCCCATCATTTTCTGACGTAGTTATGTGCTCATTCAGCCGAAGAAGGTAAGGTCATTTGAAGACGCGAAGCAGAGAGCATGGCAGTGGAAAAAGGCAATCGAGAGTCTTCAAAACCAGTGAAAATCTGTTTGTGGATGTGACAAACATTCTTTGTTGTTTTGATATAGCAGAGGAACTTCGGGATTCTTAAAACAGTCGACACCATAACGATTATTTATTATGTGGAAGAGATTCGAGTAACAAGTTTGGCTTCTTCAAGGTGCAAAGCTGCCCCATCAAGCTCTCCTCATCTCACTTGCTTAGAACTAGCTTTGCAATGGGGGCTTTTCTGTGTTTTATGCTTTTAATGGAAGAAATGTACAACGCAAGTCTTGATTGCTGGGTTTGTAGGGGAGGGCTACGGTTCACGACTTACTTACTGGATTTTAAGTTCCAAGCCACTAATGAGAAGTATGAGATTTTTACAGGTGAAAATTTATCCTCACCATGCCTTGTGTGCAGATTACGAGGTCTACCATGACTGGATTTCTTTATGGAAACATGTCCAGAAAATTAAGAATAAAGTAAAAATACTGATGTAATCTGAGCAAATAAACATTTTGATAGCTACCGTTGGAAAAACCCGACAGGTACATATTAGCAAATTCGCCATCAGTGAAATAGGAAGAAGACATGCTTGGTATGTATGGCTCGAGTTCCCAAGGGTAGCAGCTGCAAATCACGTTTCTCTTCAAAAATTCAGAAACCATAACTAAAATCTTTTAATCTCTTGATTCTAAACGCCTGCAGGTAGGATGATTGTATAGCTTTTCAACCGAGGAGTTGCCATTTTAATTCCTTGGAACATGTCTTTAATTTCTCTATACTTTTTTCACAAATTTAAATAATAATTATTTGACTATATATATATATATATATATATATATATAAGCGCTTGATTTTACACGTTAACCCTTGTTTGTATTAGCTTTAAATTTAAGAGCAATCCCATCTCTCACTCAGTTAAGGATATCCCCTCGCATTTAAAAATATTAGTTTTGAATGAAGCTAACTTGGTAAATGATTTAGTTAATTCTAAGTTAATTTAAAACTATGTCTGTTTCAATAATTTTTTTAAAAAAATTAAAATAACTTCACTTAGAAAAGATAAAAAACCAAACTTGTTAGATCTCAACTTCTATTTTCTTAAAAGTAAGGTAAAGGTTACTTTTTAAAATAATTTTTACTTAAAAAAATATTTTTTAAAATTTATTTTTAATTTCAGTTTCTTGTAACGTTCATGTCTGTTCCCAAATCCCAAGTCTACCTTTAATCCCACATCAGGGTCAGGGCACATGAGACTTGAAATACGTGTTTGCTGCAGTCCAAAGGAATTTTTGGAAACAGAATCACTATCCTCAGAACATTGCTCAGTGAATTAAATAATAGGATTATTCTGGACCTCTTTGACAGCTAGAGGTTCATACCATTGAGGACCAAATCCAGCAGCTTTCCTTGCTTCCTCGTTAAAGGGAGGCTTCAATGGTCCTCTGAAGTGAGTTCTCACTATAGCATGAAATTTCTGAATCACCTCTTCATTCCCCTCCGTAGAAATTTCAGTTTCCTTGTCTCCATTTTCTTCAGATGACAAGTTGTCTCTACTTAAAGCTGGAGTTTTAGACCTCAAGCATAGATACTTAAACCACTTCACTCCAGCTGCACAATGGGTTATCTCTTCTGGATAAACTACTGTCTCCAATAAATCGGCTGTTTCGTTGTCACCTCCATTGCGGAATCGAGATATGGTTGTTGGCAGCACATCAAGTCCCCTGGCCTGCATGTTAACCAAAATCAATAAATCAAGCAGCATACATAAATGGGATAATTGGATTATATAAGGCTAAAGTTAACTTCAGGTTTTGCATAAAATTTTGAATATATGTCTTCCTTTGTCCGTATGATCCATAAGTTTTGTCATGTAGACCACTTCAATAAAATTGTCGAATCTACTTCAGCTAAAATATACTTTTTCAAAAAACAAAAGGAACTTCTTTATCAGAAATACAAATCTGTGCGTTTATACACCATAAAAAACAATAAATTGGAAGCAATTTCAACTTTTGATGTTGATGCTACTTGCATTCCATTAAAACGAGGTTTTTTTTTAGCTCACATTAACAAAATAACCCAGCTAGAAACTTATTCATGAAAATAGCAAAATTTATTGCACATGTCTTTAAAGATAGCGCATGTGTCACATGCACATGCTTAAAATTGCAAGGGCCCGTAATTAAGCAGATAATAACATGCACAACCTTTAAATTTGAGTTGGACGCACATCTAACACATACACGTCTCAATGAACTTTGCTATTTTCACAGATAAATTTCTAGGTGTGCTATTTTGCAAAATTGTTTTGGCCACTGTGCTAATTAACAAAAAAAAAAAATCTTCAAACAAGGCAGAGAGTAAGTGAAAAAACAAGCACGCACCTCGTGAACACAATGCTCTATTGCCAAACGAGCTAAAAGGTCCTTTGAAGTAGCAATGGCTGAGTCCCACAAGCCATCATGAGCTGGTAAAGCCCCATAAGAAGAACCCAATTCTTCAAGCCGTTTTGCAAGAAGATTAAAGTGTCTGCCCTCGTCTTGCGCAACCTTCACAAAATCCGTGAAGAACTCTCTTGGCATTCCCTCTTGCTTACCAAACCGAGCAATTATATCCTACAACAATCTCCTTCATAAATACAATAACAACACCAAATTATGAAGCCAGAGAGAGGGAGAGAGTACCCAAGACAAGTCAATAGCCCAACTTTCAGTATGCACAAGACTATGCACAATAGCCTGCCTACTCTGCAAGCTACCAGCTTTCCCAAGCTTTGGCATCAAACTTGGTGAAACCAACCTTACCTGCACCACATTTCTTTTCACTTAGTCATATCATCGAACATTTAATAAGCATCCAGAAACACCAAGTATAACACATAAGTGCGATACATTAGCGAGCCTGGCGCGGCGATCGGGTACGGGGAAGTCGAGGGAAGGGTTGTAAGCCTGAAAAATGGACCCTTGTTGCCATTTAGAAGCCACTAAATCGCCTAGCTTTGCCTTCTCGAATGGGTCCCCTGTGTTAAGTACCCTTAGCGCCGCTTCCACTAGCGTCTCGCTCTCTAATTCTGGCTGTCGCCTCATCATCACTGTCTCTCGCTCACTCTATTTACTCCTTTTATTCTTATTGTTTTATTAGATAGCAATAAGAGAATAATTATTAAACTTGTACCGGGTTGACCCGGCTAAGAGCCTAAGTTGACCCAGTTAAGAGATCAGGCCTCAAGTTACACAGTTTGACCTAGTTCAACTTGAAAAAATTAAAAATTAAAAATATATTTTAAATTTTAATATTTTAAAATAAAAAAATAAAAAAATAATTCATGTAAATATAAATTATATTATCTTTTTATTTTAAGTTTAAATATTTATATCATAAAAAATTCTTTTCTCACATTAGAATTTTTTTTCCTGTGAACGTGAAGTATGTTCAATCGGATGTAAAAATTTTTATTTGATATTTATATAATAAATTTTAAAATAAATTAATTACCAATAATGAAAAGATGATAGACCGACAACGCATATAATCTTAAACCAAACAAAAGGAAAACCTCTAATTAACCCCCTGTACAACACTTATGCTTCCCGAACCTTTTGTTTTTTACCATTTTAGCTTCTCCACGAAAACTCTATTGGACACGACGTCGTTACGTGGAACACCCACACAGAAAAATGTGTTCCGCCTCTAGAAAAATGTGGAAGGATATGAATTGGTTTTTTTTGTCTGTTAAGAAAAAAAATTACTCTGTTACGGGAAACACCTACACAAGCAAATGTCTCCCATCTCTAACAAAAACAGGGAGTCTATGTGTATTCCAGCTCTATAAAGATATGTCAGGCTAGTTATTTGTAGATTCATTTTTTGATTTTGTTTTAAAAAAAGTTTTCTAGTCCGCGGCACCGGGTCACCTGGTTCATGGGTTGACCCAACATGTCCAAGGTTAATTTTTTTTAGGCTCGGTCAAAATCTCAAATCATTTGGATCCTGAGTTAATCTACCGAGACCGAGACAGGTTAAATCTGATAAATATTAATAAGAGTATAATTATTTTATTAAACACTAATAAGAGTATTCCTAATAACTAAATTAAAATATTTACAGAATATCATAAAATAAATAAGAGAAACATCTTAGAGAATAGTTATTTTATCACTTTAAAAAAATAAAAAATATTTCCTTCTAGTATTATCACCACTTTTCAATTAGGGTAGACAAATAAAACTTCAACAAACTTTTGCTAAAAACATTTTTTTCCCTGTTGGAGTAGAAAAATAGAATAAAACACTTGGAAAAAAAAAGATTATTTGAGAAAAATTAAGGCGCTTGAGAGAAATTATTAGTTGATTTTTCACGAGCAATAAAAAAATATATAAAATAAAACATTATTTGAAATGCATTTAACAAACTAAAAAAACAAAATAAAAAACTCAAGAGTAACTATTAGTTGAAATATTTATAAAATAACAAACACAGGATATTTGAATAATATTAGGAGCTGGAATATTTTTTACCAAACAAAAGGAATTATTAGTGAAATATACTGGTCTATTTATATCATTTTTTTCACTGTTTATTTTATTGAACATGAACAAATTTATCTGCTGCATAATTATTATTATTATAATTAACATGTAGGATAAATCAATGGACTTTTATGATCAATATTTGTTTGAGCAGCGAATTAGGTTAGTCTAATAGGTTTGAATTGGGTTAATTAGATTTTATCGACTCTATTTAACTTGAAATCAACCCAAATTATATTTCAAATCAAAGTTTTTTTAAGTAAAATTATTATGAACCAAACTATATCCTAAACAGTGAATACCATCATTAAAAAAACAAAAACAAAAACAATACAGAAAACAAGTCCTGGTCCAACGACACGACGTCCTATATCACACCGACTCCGCGTCTTAGATTGACTCTTATGGGCTTCAAGTCGGGCCCAACCTTAAACCCTGAGGGAAAAGATAAATAAATAATAAAAAAGAAGAAATTAATTAAACCCTGCTCCATTTCGTGAATTTTCATCGGAAAATTGAGAAAGCTCAAAAGAAATCGAAGAGGATGAGCGGGTTTCCGATACCGAGAACTGAGTCAACTCACCATCGACTCTACGAGTTCGCTAAATCTGCCATCATTAAAATCTTTGCCCACCCCTATGCCACTGTCAGTAACACTAACCCCTATCTCTCTCCACACAAACACACACATATTTGTCTGATTTGGATTTTCTGTTTTCTGGTGTTACACTTGAAGGTATGTGATTTGTATTGTGGAGGAGGAGTGGACATAGAGAAATGGGACGCTGCTCAAATCACTCACTACATTGGAATCGGTCTGTTTTTCTTTTTTCTTTCATATACAGATTAATTAATCTATTATTTTTTGGTATTTTATTAACGATAATGTTAATGTTAATGGCGTAGATGTAGCATCATCAGGAATAAGTGAAGTAAAAGAAACATGGGAGAGTCTGAAGAAAAATTACACTGCTGATTTCTTTCAAGCCGACCCTTGTTCTGTATGTCCTTTTTTTTATATACTATTTTTTACGTTATTTTGCACATTGTTTTTCACCGGTTTGACTTCAAAATGTTTTTGTTTGACAGGAAAATTTTGAAACCCAGTTGCAGGAAAAGGCCAATCAAGCTGATTTAGTTTGCTGTTTGCAGAATTTGCAGGTTTGAAGTTGCTAAGAATGTTAATGATTTTTTTCTTACGAGGGATATTTAAGTGAGAAATGTTTTGTTATAATTGTTTTTTGCAGTTGTGTTTTGAGACCGAGGAGAGTGCAAGGAAGCTTCTACATAATGTGGCGTCGTTGCTTAAACCGGGGGGTTATTTTTTTGGTATTACTCCTGACTCATCTACCATATGGTATGAATAAATGATCATTGAAGAAATGATGCCTTTCTCTCTGTGTGTTTGTGCTTCTGCATGTGCGAATCTGCATGTTACAAATTTGCTTCTTCTTAGTTTGTTGATTATCATATCCGGATGGATTATTTAAATCTAGATATTTCTTTCAGGTATTGATAGCAATTTTGAATAAATCTTTGCTGGATGATTTACTTACACATCATTCTTTCTACCCAGAACAAGGTTCATGCTATAACCAATGGAAAACTTTTAGTGGGATTTGGTTTTCTCCATGTCAATTGCCTTTATTTAATATTAGTTTGAATAATGAAATTGCACAGGTGAATCATTGAATAGCTTAAAGTTGAAATTCTTTTTTAGCTTGTTCCATACAGAACAGAAGTAGCTTAACGACTATTGCTGTGGTCGTTGGTGGTGTTTCTTCCTCCAGAATGTACATATTAAAAAATTCCAAGCTTTTTTCCTTGACTTAAATGGCTTCTTGATCTCCGATTCATTCCATCTCAAACTTTTTTTGTGCCTGGACTGTGAACTTTTCTATATCTGGGCTGCAGTTTCCATCTTTATACTAATCACAAGTTCGAAACTCTGTATGAGATTTTTCTTTTAGAAAAAAGGGAATTGTAGATGGTGTTTTTAACGTTCCATCCATGCAGGGCAAAGTACCAGAAGAATGTTGAAGCACAAGTTCAAAACTCTGTATGAGATTTTTCTTTTAGAAAAAAGGGAATTGTAGATGGTGTTTTTAACGTTCCATCCATGCAGGGCAAAGTACCAGAAGAATGTTGAAGCATACCATAACAGAAGCGGCAGCATGAAGCCAAACATTGTTCCCAATTGCATTCGATCAGAAAGCTACATGATCACTTTCGAAGTAGAGGAAGAGAAGTATATACATGTTTAAGAAATGAGCATATTCCCTCATTTTTGTCTTGGATAGCTTTGTTCTGATTTGCCTCCCCCCCTTCTATTAAAACCAGGTTTCCATTATTTGGGAAGAAGTACCAGTTAAAATTTGCCCACGACATCTCTGCAGAAACCCACTGCTTGGTACATTTTCCAAGTTTGATAAGGTTGACTCCTTTCTTCATAACCTGTCATGAGTTCACCTTCATTATAAATTGCTTTAATTAGTGTAATCTCTATATTGCCTCATGAGTTTCTGATGCAACTCCATGTTTGCGTTTTATGTGGACCCATTCTATGGCCAGCACAGATGACTTACTCGATATCACTACGCAAAGCAGTTTTTATGGAATGTAGTTTTTTTAAGAGATAAAAGAGTTGGGTTTAAGGACTCACCCAACCCCATTACACATTCTTTTCCTACCCCCTTGTGTTTCTTTCTTTGTTCTATCTTGAGCAATCCATTGCTCTGCTTCTGAGTGTCTTCATCTCAATCAGCTGGCGTTCCAGTCTGCTTAAATCTAAAGCTAATACCAGAGGATTCTAGTATGTCTCTCATGACAAGTAGGATGTGTGAAAGGAATGGATTACTGATTCCAGTAATTGTTAATTGCCTAAATAAATTTTGTAAAATACATCCAAGTCATCTATATGTCCATTGTTGATGTTGTTGCCTGAAATCTATTTCATTCTCACCATTTATAGTCTTAATCTCACTCCATATCGTAGGAACTAGTTGACTCATACGGAGAAGATAACCTAAGAGAGAGAAGACAAAAAGGGGCATTGAAGATGGTTGAGTAGAGAGAAGTAAACATAGGGAAGGATTAGGATGCATGTAATATGATGGCTGATTCTTTTATCAACATATATAACCTTTTTGTTTGAAAAAGCGTCAGACCCCAATTTCTCCAAGTATATCAATTGTGTCATAATGCTGGGCTGCTGGCATTGGGACCATTCTGTTTAATTGAAAACTCAATGTTTTCTAAAGCTGAAGTTTCGGATCTCCTACAATGTTTCTCTTGAGTAATTGGCCATACATTATTTATTCTGAAGCATGGATGGATTGCTGTGAACTTGTTTTTTTCTGGCTGAAATTTTGTGGGTGTTTTTGCTATTCTATCCTAATCATATACTTTTATGCTAAGCTTTAAAAATCCTTATGCTAGAGTCTCTGTGTGCATCTAGGTTGGCCAGGGAAGCTGGTCTGGAGTATGTGGAAATTCAGAACTTGACTGAATTTTATGATGATAATAGGTATTTGACTCTGCATTATTGTGTGTTTTTTATTGTTTCTAGTGCCTTTTTATATATGCACTGCTGATTTCTGCTTTTTCCTCTTCAAAGAACTCAATTTGCAGGTATGATAATGAATGCTGGTCTGAACCTGGTGGATCCTAGAGGGAGACTTCTTCCTCGATCATATGATGTCTTAGGTGTGGCATTTACCTTATTTTCTCAGAAATTACGACTTAATTTCCTATGTTATCACTTTAATCACACATTCTCACCCTTTTGGCATTTCCATTCTGCAGGCCTATATACTACATTTATATTTCAGAAGCCTGATCCAGATGTTGCTCCCCCTCTTACCACCCCACTATTACAGCATGATGGTTACACTATTGATGAGGCAAGTATTTATGATTTTAGCGAAGGCTACATTGAGCGCATCTTCATGCAATGCAGCATAAATGATATTTTTCATGTCATCTAATCAAGGGGAATTCTTAGCGTGTTCTATTACCAAGGATGTCCACACGTAAACTCCTTCAATTATGGCCTCATCTCCGCCCATGAACAAAAATTCTAATCCTTGTCGCTGTGTTTTGGCTCTCCGATGTCTTATCCTTGTGATTCACTTGGGTTGCTTTTGATGTTCAGAGCGAGTGGCAAGCACCTGAGTGGCAAGGAACCCTATGGAGAGACGATGAAAAGAATGCACATCCAGAGCAGCAGCCTCCTCCTCCTCCTCCACCTCTTGGACTTGGAAAGATTAGTGAACAGAAGGGGATATTGGGTCCTGGCCCGGCAGATTTACGTTTCTCAGAGGCACTTTGACCTTTTGGTGGTTAGAAGCAAGCTAGAGGGATGTTGCATGCGATGTAAGAGGGGAGCTTCGTGGAGTGTATTCGTTAACTGTAACCCGACTGTGAACAGGACAAAACCATGCAAACCTGTAATGTGTGTAGCCTATGCAATTACAACCAATGAAGTGTTCGACATTACTGGCCTTGATGGATCAGTAAAGGAAATAGAAGGATAAGATTCAAGCACTTCGAATAACGTTTTAGGAATTCGATCAGTAAAAGAAATAGAAGGATAAGATTCAACAACTTGGCATGACTTTTTAGGAATATGATCATTTGCAGAATGTCGCTTGAGAGTTGCTATACGGTGTCACTTTGTGTACTAGGTGATTATTTAATTTTATCGAAAATTCCTGATGTGAAAAAAATACACCTACCATCTATTAGATGGTAGATGTAAAAAAATACATCTATCTATCCATCTACTATATTAATATTATAGTATGATTATCAAAATATTTGCATTATCAAATACAAAATTTGGTACATGATTTTTTTGGAGCCCCCAACAAAATTTGGTATCATTCCAAATTATTATTATTATTATTATTTGAAATTTTGTTAATATTTCGTGTTTAAGAAAAATTAAAAAAACGCTTCTTTTATCTCAAAAAACTTGGACAGTGGATGTGGATTTGAGTTTTTATTGGCAAATGAAAAATCTCAACTTAAAGTACTAGAAACTGATTTTTATTTTATTTTATCAAAACTAGGATTTTTTATCAATGATAATGAGCAGATTAAACAGAGATAATATTTATTCAAAACATAATACTTCAAAAATGAAAATAGTACATGTTTTAACGTTGCACAACCCCTAATAGTTGAGGGGCAAGAAATGCCATCAAACCATAAATATCTTTAGCCCCATTTGAATTTCCCCTGCTCCTCCATTTGACAAGTTACCTTGTACATACTAAATACTCGGTTACACATGTCTGTTTTTTCTTATTTTATAGCATATAGATGGGAGCTGCCAAAAACTAAGATTTCAAGCCAAATGAGATGCACATTGGCTTTAATCTTCAAGCTCAAGGATCTTCACCACATATGAATCTCCAAGCTTTTGGCAAACAACAACTCGGTCATGCGGCTTTATAAAACCAGCTGCCTTGCCATGATCTAGAGCAACCTTCAGAACTGATTCATTTGTTGCATTTGTAGACTCAGCCTGCAAAACCAACCATGTTCCCAATTGTTAAAAAATAAGCTTAAGTTCATGATGACATGTCACCTGTCATTCTTAGTTGAAAATCCCTGTGAAACAGGGTGAGTAAAAACTCTAGTGACACAAGATGACCCGAGTTCTGTGTGAAAGAGCTACAACCGCGTTGATTATATTTTTGTATACCTTCTACCTATTTTCCCTGTAATAGTCAGTGTGTAACCACAGACATAGAATGATGGTGCGCACACCTACATCTAGACCCCATATTTGCCCTTCGTCCTTTGAAATGCATGCAAAGGCACTTTGATGGAATGCCAAGAGAAATAAAATCTATATCTGAAAATTATGGTCATGATATGACCTTTAACCTTTAACCTTCATCTCAAATATCAATTATTGGAAAACTTCAAAGAAATAGCATATTAGATCACTAAAATTCATTCCACAAGACCTTTCTTATCTTGTCATTCTGAAGAAGAGGAAGAAAAGTGGGAACTGATAAAAACATAAACTTGCAATCATGTAATGTAATGCATGCTTACTTGGTGTCGAGGATCGGCAAGCATAGGAAAAACTCCCCTGACAATGAGTGACTGCCTTGCCTGCCAGAAAATTATTAGAGGATAAGCTTCAAATTCAATTAGAGGGGGGTGTTGAAACAATGGAGCACCAAATTCAACAGAAAATTATCCCCTGCACTGGAAGAAGATATAACCAATCTAAGCAATAACATACCTCAAAAGCACCAGTAAAGGTCCAACGCAGTTGATCAGTCTTTACCCGAGGGATAACAACAGATATAACAGGCGTTATGGGTTTGTACTTTGCAATCAACCTGTATTAATACATGGAAGATTAGAAAGTCTCAAGTTCTGAAGAAATTGGCGTGTCATCTAAACAACAGTTCATTTGCCTGATTTAATAAATCTTTCAAAATAGACTTCCAAGATACCTAATCACTTGCATTTGTATTCAAATAAACATAGCGCCAGAAAAAGAAATTAAGAGGAAGAAATATGAAGAAAGAAAAACCTTGCAGCTCTTCCAGTAGAAGTGAAGCACAAAATTACAGAAGCTTTAACCTTGATAGCTGCACGGACCTTGATAACCAGAAAAGGGCAAGGATAAAAATAAGTAAAGAAGGAAGGAATACCACAGTGGAAGTAATAAACAATTTGTAAGGAAGGAATGCAAACAATGTTCAACTAAATAAGCAAAAAAGCTAAATTGAAACATTATGAAAATACCGCAGTGGAAGTAATGGACTCCAAATGGCTCATTGCATCTCCTGCATATTTGACAGTTCTTTTGTAATACAAATCATAATTGAAAACCTTCTCTGCCTGCAGATGGGAATTTAATTAATCAGGGGGATAGGTTTGGAAATATCAAGAGAAAATGGAGGCAAGGAGGGATACTCGAGGAAAACAAGAGAGAACTTACCTCAGCACAAATTTTCCCAACGGTAGAGATGGTCTCAACTGGATACAATCCTCTCAGGGTTTCTGCACCTAGAAGAATTGCATCACTCCCTGAAGAAACAGAAAAACACATTAAAATACTTCTGTTAGCCTGTGGTTTGCATAATATATGATACTCTCAGCTTACTTAGCAAGGCTAGAAAAATGAGGAATCAAGACTGCTATATTCTCGTGTAAGAAGTTAGTACTTCATTGTCCAGAACAGTATAATTACATGCAACAAAATTTACAACCGGGAAACACAATCCACGCAAGAATTTTGAAAATTACCATCCAATACTGCGTTGGCAACATCAGTTGCTTCTGCACGAGTAGGTCTCAAATTCTCTGTCATACTGTCCACGACACGAGTGACCACAGCAGGTTTTCCAGCCATATTGCACTTAAAAACAGCAGTTTTTTGAAACATAAACACCTGTAAAATGCAGATAGCAAGACAGTCTAGATGGATTATGTGTAGTAGAATTTCCATTTCAGGACTCAGTTAGCCCTAAATGCAAATGCATGTTTACTGATGGTGTCAAACTAGATAGGAACAACATGCTAATTGCCTACAGTCGGTTTTTATATCTATCCTCATTGGCAGGATTGGCATCACAGGAAATCGTACTTTTAATGGCCTCCAAAAGCTACTTAGATGTCCCACTTGAAAAAATATAACATGAAAAGTAAACCCGTAAAAAAAAAGATTGATACAGCATGTTGTACAGTTGTGACAACTTAAAGTATGTTGTAGTGTAGCACTCTCCATTTCCCATTTATCTTCTATAAATTGCTATTATGCAATCCTTACAGACTGTTGTGTTACAATATCACATGTTAACAAGAAATCCTAACAGACTAGTATATTTTGATGACAGGTGCCTATGATAACTTGCACATATTGAAAGTTCATCAATCAGATTTCACAGCTACCTTCTCTGGTGGGAGATCTATCCCCAAATTTCCACGAGAAAGGATGATACCGTCTGCTTCTTCAAGGATCTCATCAAAATGAGCTAATCCCTGCAGGAAATACATTAGAAATATGGCTGTTGGAACCTAAAATGGAATTTAAGCACAGTACGATAAGGAATGGCATATGATAGCAGACAAATTACACAGCTCACCTCTACATTTTCAATTTTCGCAAAAATTTGAGTCTGATAGAGGTCGCCCAGTTTAGAAAGAAATTCACGTGCCTGTATAAAAGCATTACCAGCTTAATTTTATATTATAAAGGGGACAATGAGGAAAATATAGATGCAGCAAACCTCGATAACCACAAAGAGAAAAAAATGATAAGGACAAAATGATGGGAAGAGGTCATAGTAATTTAGTTTACAATGAAAAGAGATAGTAGACAGTAACTCTCAGCAGGAAAATCCTTACATGACGAACATCTTCAGCATGCCTGGTGTATGAAAGTGAGAGGATGTCTATGTTGTTTCGAACACCCCATGTGCTTATAACCTGATATTGATCATGAAAATTTCATCAAAGCACTTAATGATATCACAATAGCAGTAAGCACTAAATTTTCAAGGGAGCATGTCACCAATCTTTCATATAGTTGGCACCAAAATTACTCGTTAATAAAAACAATAATATGATTCTGAAGCGTTAGTTCCCTAGGGTAACATATGAGGTAAGAAGAATGAAGCTTTATTCCAGTATAAATGATGGAAGCCAGCACTGATCAGTGTTAAGAAATGGGAATAGGTTAACACCAAACACAGTATCAGTATACTCTTTTAAAACAGCAAATTATTTCATCATACTCAATTAAAACAACAAATTATTTCATCAAGCAGAAAGAATTACCTCCTTATCTTTGTCAGTGAGAGTAGGCAGATCAATATGGATTTGAGAGACATGCAAAGTATATAGTGGCCCACTCAAGGTAGTAGAATTCTTTACCAAGCAAACCACATCTTCGTCATTTACTTCAGTGACCTGCATCATCATGAAATTGAATTAAGAAAATGTTCTTTTTTGGAAGTTGAATCACGCCATTATCTTTCGAGTACAAGTCTGCTGGCTTGTTTGTTCAAAGAATAGTTTTAATTGAAACGGGTTGGCAGCTAGCAAGCAAAGTAATTGCTTTCTCATCCTACATAAGTGATATGATGATGATCTGTGAAAGGCATGCTTGACGTGAAAAGTAGGTGACATGACATGCCTCAATGAAGTTACTTACCTCTAGCCACACAGAAGTAGTTTCACTTCCTGTAAAGAGGTATTGACCAATAAAAATTGTGTCTCCCGTCTTCACTGCCTGCAAAGACCATACCAAACTCCAGCTACAGAAATTGTACAAAGGCATTGACAGATGACATGAACCCATGTCATAAAAGGAAAAAAAAAATAATGACTTACAAAAATTTCAAAAGAATCAAAGGATGACTTAGGAAACGTAGAGTAACAAAAATACTTGACGCACGCAGACATGCACAAGGCACATATAGCTATGTTTTAAAGAAACTGCACAAACATTTCCAAACATAGATGCAAATGCCAAATGAAACCGGAATTAGTCTATACAGCATGTAAAACAGTTACTCACCGACGACAACCCAGTAAAATTTATGGGTAGCAGACTTGAAGTGGCTTCTTTGTCCTGATCTGGTGTTAGGACAACAAAGCTATCTTCCTGAAGGGAAATCGGGCGCTCAGTTTTATTGATCACCTGTAACTCTGGACCCACAGTATCAAGCATTACCTGAGATTAAAACCAAAAAAATTAGACAGTAAAGAAAGTCATAAGATTTGGCTATTAAATAAAGTGAAAACCCAGCAAGAGGAGAATAAAAATCTCATTATCTCAAGCGCATTGGTGAAAGACTTGAAGGACGTTAAAGATGGAGCTATCAAAGTTGAGATCACTTCAGTACGAGAGCTGTATTTGTGTCAAGTGCCAAAACCACTTGAATACATTTCAACATGCATCATGTACTTCTTCAACACATCCAAACTTCAAACTTTTGGAGACGCATTAGATGGTTCTGCATACTTTTTTTGGATATAAAAGACACAAAAATTGACCTTTTTTTAAACACACAAAAATTAAGGAAAGATGAGGAACACATATCTAGTTATCATTCAGCCACGGTAAGACGCGAATTTCCATCCATGCCTTTGCATCAACTTTAGATAGCTAAATTAGGTAGTAATATAGCTTAAACTGAATCTAATAAAGATAAGTTTACCCCGCAGAGTTTCTTGGTACTCTTGACAGCTGCTTTCAGATTATCCAATGTCTCTTGATGGTATTCAGTATCACCCCATGAAAAATCAAACTGTGCCACTAAAAAAAAGGAAAACCATTTTAGATCAACCCCCAAGAATAGGCATATTATAATTATAGCCTGCTTGGTCTCAAAGAAAATCAAAGACTAAAGATTGGCAAAATGTTTGTCTACTTTTAATATTTGACTCTTAGTGTGAAGTGAAACCTGCATTTCCCCTGAGCCAGATATAAATTTTGGAACTAATGAATTCAATTTTCTATAACCAAAAAAAAAAAGGATCCAAAAAAAAAAAAAGGTGGGGAGAGCTTTCAATATTAAGATGTTAAAAAGATCAGATGGGGGCAATACCAGACATTCCTGCCTTCAGACAATTAGTTATTATCTCCACAGTTCGAGATTGTGGACCAAGTGTGCCAACAATCTTTGTCCTTGCAGGAAAGAAACTCTGCAAAATCCAAAATCAGAAGAATATAAGAAATCATAGCTCATATTCTCTCTAAAAGCTAAGCCCCGCTACTTTTTTTAATATTTTCCCTTTTGATCTCCACAGTAAAGAAGAATACAACGAATCCAAACACGTCTCAGTTCCTAACATTTTCTCAGCAATGAAACAAATCAATGAAGATTAAGAAACCCCAAACACTATTTGTCTTCTATACTTTTTCTTGAATTTTCTTGGTAACCAATCAAGAAATCAAAGTACTATTTTTGACGGGTTAAATAAACCAAGAAACAAGAAATAACATTAACAAAACAAGCAAAGAGAGCTTTCTTGAGCTATTAGAAAGAAAATAGCGAGAGCTCAAAAATCAAGGCAAAAGCAAGTAAGCTTGAGTACAACTTACTGGTTTTGATGGCTCAAGAACTGAAGCCAACCTCATGTTCTCTTCAAGATTCAAGTGCGGATTCATTTTCTGAGAAAGTACGAAGAATCTCAAGAAGAAGAAGAAGAGAGAGAGGGAGCAGTGGGTTGACGGTAGTGAAATGAACAGAGAGATTGCGTGATTATTGTGGTACTTTCCCTTGCTGGTTTGCTCTGTTTATTTATAGTTTTCTTTCGCGTCATCGAAAATGGTATGGAACGAACGTTGTTTTTTTTAAGCTGGCACGTGGTATTTCCATAAAGCATGTGACATGTTACCATGGATTATGGGTAATTAGTTGACTTCATCGATAAGTAATTCGTTTTTCTTTTTTGCCAAAAAGTAAAAATTTATCTAACACTTTAAATATAATACAATAAATTAAACTTAATACTCTTATTCAGATTTTAAATTAACTTATATTTAATTTATTTCAACGTAATTTTTTTTATTTGACAAGTTAAAAAAACAGTTTAGATTAACCATAATTAATTTGAATAGACCCCATTCGATCTATAAACTCTACTAATTTCAATTATTTATTTTATTTTATTATATAATAAAAAATAAAAAACCCTTCTTTTTATTAATTTAATAAAAACACGATGAAATTAAAACAAAAATTAAAAGATAAAAAAGCGCGGGTCCAAGTGGCACCGCATGAGAAATTTTTTTTAAAAAAACTCAGGAATTAATTTTTTATACCATCTTTTTTTTTCTCTCTCTCTTTCTAATGGAAAAGATTTTAATCCTACTAGTAAAACTCATAAATAAAACATGAAAAAATAATAATTAAAAGTGTAGCCGACAAGAGAGATGAAAATGAAATGCAAAGATCGTACTAGAAGCGAAGGAATGTTCAACACTCTCCAGAGACGCGGGCCTAGTATCTTCAGGAAACCAAGCCAAAACCTCCCGCTCTGATTATTGAAGTCCTAAACTTGTTTTCTCTACGCAAACAGAGCCAGAGAAACAAAGAAATTGCACCCAATCATTCTGTGCTAACAACCATGGCTGAGAACAACAAGGCTAGGAGCAAGAAAGATGGCCAAGAAAAAGAGCCCAGGAGCTTGTTTCTGGTGTTTCGAAGATTTGAGTTCAAGTTTCCTCCAATATTTAACCTATCACCCAAAGCTGATGTTGATGCTATTAAGTTGGAAGAGAAAGAAAAGATTACAGGTAATAAGCCAGCTGATGTTGTAAAGTTCAGTGATCCTAAACCATTAGCCCCTCCTCCATTGAAGGTTGAAGTTGAAGAGCCTGGAATTAAGCATCCCTTAATCCTTTTACCAGTGAGTACTTCCCTTATTGTTTCAAGTAAAACTCTGCTAATAATAATAATAATAATTTATTATTGTATTTACTTTGCTTTGACAAAACTATTCTCTTTATTAGATTTCGTTTCATTCTAGAGGTTATGTATAAACACTCATCCTCCCTCTTAAATCAACACAAGGTACAATTTACTGAATTTAAAATATATAAATAAAATTAACGGGTGAAAAACGTTGTAATTAAAAAAATATATCATTTAATTTTTTTATTAAAAAAATATTATTAGAAACAACATTGCTTTGACATTATATTTCACAAAATATAAGAATTGTGGAAGAAAAAGAAAAGAAAAGGCACATTTAATGCATAAGTTAACGTAATTATCATATATATATTTTTACCATTTATTAAAATATTACCTCTTTACCAACTCATCACGTGCTCTACTCTGCTTTCTCCGCTCAACTACAAAACCCCAAAAACCCTGAACAATCCTTCCACGCCCCAAATCCTCTCAAAAAACAATGGCGGAAACTGAAAACAGCAAAATCGTGACCCAAAAAGACAGCTCTCAAAAACCCGGAAATCTGTTTTCAATTTTTCCAAAGTTTGAGCTCAAAGTTCCTTTCTTTAACAAGCCAGTCCCTCTGGCTAAAGAGGAACCGAAAATAGCAGTAGTTACTGAAGGAGGAGAAAACGAGAGTGGAATTCAGAAACCCAATATTGTCAGCTTCCCAAATACTCGTTCTTTAGCTCCTTCATCGATTGAGGTTGAGGTTGAAGAGGGCAGTGGAAGGACTCATAATCCTGTGATCATTTGGCAGGTCTGTTGATGTTTCTGTGTTTTGTCTCGGGGTGTTATAAAAAGTGGAAAAAATCGTATAGCATTTAAATTTGAGGTGTAGGGCTTTTGTTTTGTTGTAAATTTATTTATTTTTTTGTGAAAATTAGGGATCTTTTTATTTCCAATGATAGTGGCATGCATGTAGTTTTATGGGAAATCATATGCTAAGATGAGTAAGAAAGGAATTCTGATTATTATTATTTTTGCAGTGTATGGGCATAGATTGTTAGAAATGTAGGAAACAAGAGTGGTCAAGTATCACAGAAGACGAGGGAGTTTGTAAAGTTTATTTTCAAGATATTTTGTTTCTGCAGCATGGTCTTCTTGCTAGATGCTAAGCATTTACCATTCAAAAGTGGAAACTATTTGATAGCGAGCTCTTATGCTGGGTAATGTAAATGTTGGCATTTGAAAGGTGTTTGCTTTGATAAATAGTGAAGGATTAAAGTGTTTATGGATTGATTGAGATTTGGGTAATGAAACCTTGGATTTATATGACAAAATCTGAATGAATTTATGGTTATTGTTAGGAGAGAATATGGTAGCTTAATTCAAACAGGTAGTGAAGTTAACGTGATTGTGAAATTAGGTTAGAGAATGTATGAAAGGAAGGGAATTTCTGAATGCAGGCTATGGTATTCTCATCTAACCCGTGAGCTTCTGTAGATAGGAAAAAAGTGGTAGTGTACATCTCTCTTCCACTCAGGCTATGGAAATTATGGAGTACTTGAAGCTTATATAGTCATTTATGCGAAGCCAGTGGTCCTCAATTAGTTTAGCTTTTGACTGACTTGTTCTTTGGGCATGTTGTTAGTGACTTAATGAATTTCCTTTCTAGTTTTCACTTCTGTACTATAGTTTGTTGAGTTTCTCATGTCCACCATCTTCAACCTTCTCTAGCTACTATTAATCAATGATGTTGATTTTCTGCCATGGATTCTTGCGGCATATCATCTTCTTCTTCTTCTTTTTTAACATGGACACCTTTGTATGCTGGTATGTATGCTAGCATGCATATATACTTATAATGCTGTTGAACTCCCTCTCCATCCTCCTTAAATCTTTCTTGCTTTGAAAACTCCAGTTCCCTTTACATCTGTACAAGATCCCACCTAATTGTGCCGTGTAAATAATCTTTAAGACACTTGTGATTTGATTTTGTGATGTTGTGATGTGGGGCTGTAATCCTTATAATCTTCATATATATCCTTCTGTTGGAATTTTAACTCAAAAGTCTCAAGCAACTAATAGAATTACCCGTTGCTTGTCTTTTCAAGAGGAATAGAATGCTAAGGTTTTAGTTTAGTTTTGTCCGTATCCCTTGTAATGGGAGCAGCCAGTGCTGGTCATAGCTCCTTTGCCAGGAGACCAGTTCTCTTCACCTTTCACTCTACTGTGAACCAAGACAGCAGATGCAGTAATTTTATTTTTATTTTTTCAATTAATTGAATTAGCTAATCTGCTTTCAGGTGTATGCACTTGGAGGGTTCATTGTTTTGAAGTGGATATGGGCAAGGTGGCAGGAAAGAAACGAGAAAGCCAAGAAGGCATCATCTGATGACGATCAGTCAAATGACGGGTATCAATCTCCAGCAGACGAAGAATGATTCCAAAGAATGATTCCGAAGAAGCGTGGAAATAGAACGTGCAATTTTTCCTTTCTTTTCTCAAATCCTGCCCCTTCTCCTACCTTTAATGTGCAGTTGAACATCGACCGGCTGTGTAATTTGCTTATCTGATTTCCATACACTTAATGACTGGATGCTAGGTGTCCTGTCACTTTACTTATTGTGCTTTCTTCACATACCCTAACAAGGGAAACACTATCCTATCTCCTCCAACTGGTATTTCAAGTTTGTGTTGAGAGGGCGTTGGGGGAACTGTTTATATTGGTTTCTTGGTGAGAAGTAAAGCACTCACCAAGCCACTATAATATATAACCTTTCATTCTGTAGTGTTCAAAACCCTCTTCTATGAGGTAATTTTGGAGTTTTGAAGGCCTAATATGCCAAAAATGAAATTGGTTGAAATTATTAATTTTATTTATTTTCTTAACTCAACTGTGAATGATTTGTGGTTAGATTTCAGACTTGTTCTCGTCGCAGTCATCTCAAGCTTATATGAATGAATTTCGAATAGAAGATCTAATATTGCCAAGCCTCTCAAGACCAGTTGCAGCCAAGTTTATTTTCATTTATTTTTTTAATAAAAAAAAACTGGAATCAAATCAAAACCGAACAAAAACCAAAACTCAACCAACCAGTTTTGGTTCGGTTATTTTATATTAAAAATAAAAAACTATATTATTTTTTGGGTTTTTTTTTTAATTTCCAATGGGTTGGGTTTGGGTTTGGCTCGGTTTTTTTCGGTTCGGTTTGGTTTTTTGGTTTCACGACTTATAAAGCTGAAATCAAACTGGTTGATTTTTTAAATATTCTAATTGGTTTTTTTTCACAACTCGATTTTTTTAATTATATTTTTTTTTTAGTTTTTTTTTTTTAATTGATTTTTCAAATTTTTTCTTACCCTTAACCCGTAGGTCGCAAATGTGTCCATGGCAATGCATTGTTTCTTGATACCAATTTCTTGTAAATACATTGAGATTCTTTCACGTTTTGGTCATGTGTTTTAAATCTAAATACTTAAATTTAAGTTAAACTGACATAATTTAATGAATGGTAAGAAATAATAATAACTTGATTTATTTTTATTTATCTAACCTAATATAGATAAATAAAATTAAAAATTAAAAATCACATCAAACTTGGCTTAGGTTATTGGATTTTCGGATTAATCAATGATTTTTTAATCATAAAACTAAAAATAAAAATAAAAGAAACCATAATACCAAACAATCTTTTCAAGTTAGCAAGCTGACCAGTCAATTACATTAATAACTATGCTTATGTAAGGATCTTTTAATATTTAAAACAGAAAAATAAAAACAACATTTTAACTATTTTCAGTTTTCACATTTTAACTGCTGTAACGTTTTTTCTTTTTTCTTTTTGATTTTTGAAGTTTTAACACCCTAATGATCAAATTTTACCTTTTTACTAACCGAACGCGTTACTCCCCTCCCTTGTTTTAAACGGATCCGTTACACCAACTGCGACTCAAATCCCTATTATAAAACCTAACCGCCTAACCCCCTCACTCCGTCACCCATCCCTCTAACGTCGTCTCCCCTAACATCTTCTACCCCACCCCCGAATCGAAATCTTAACCCTAACCCTATTTTCCGATGTCCACCGACGATTTCCCCCTCCTCGACGCGCCGCCTCCTCACCCTACAACGCGCCACCCAGATGCCGCCTCCGTCACGACAACCGGCGATTACTACTACTCCGATCACGACAAATCGTCCGCCACACCCTCCTCGAAACGCAACCACCAAAACCACTACTACAACAACAACAATAAGAGATCGAAATCAAACAGCAACACAGAGTTAGAATCCAGCGATTACCGAGATTACAGGAAGGATAGAGAGGAATGGAGCGATACGGCGATATCGTGTTTGCTGGAGGCGTACACGGAGAAATTTAATCAGTTGAATAGAGGGAATTTGAGAGGGAGAGATTGGGAGGAAGTAGCGGAAGCTGTGAGTGAGAGAGGAGGGAGTAATAATAAGAAGAGTGTGGAGCAGTGTAAGAATAAGATTGATAATTTGAAGAAGAGGTATAAAGTGGAGTTACAGAGGATTAGTGGGAGTGGGAGTAGTTGGCATTGGTTTAAACATATCGAGGTGATCATGGGGAATGCGTGCAATGGGAAGAGTAGTGGTGGTGGTGCTGCTGCTGCTGCTGGGGGAGATAGTGAGGGTGGTGGTGGAGGGAGTTGTGGGAATGCTAATGTGGTGGTTAAGCAAGTTAAAAGGTAGTGTTTTTGGATGAGTGAGGGTTTGGATTTTTATTGATGTTTTTGGTTGGTTTTTTGTTTTGATTTTCTGTGATTATTCTAAATTGATGCAAATTTGAAATTGATTAGTGGATTTTGGTTAAACAGAAGAATTGTCAGGTGGTTGTGGAATGGTTTAAGATGGCTAATTTGATGATTTTGCTATGTGTGACTGATTGCATATCCCAACGTCTACGTGCAGGTATACATCTGGCAGTGCTGCCTTTGCTAATAGTCTCAAAACTAAACCGGTGACGAATTTAAAATGGCGGAGAGTAGTGTTTAAAATCAGCGGTTCTGCATTGGCTGGGAATTGCCAGAATATTGACCCCAAGGTGCAAGATTCAGTATTTGGATGATTCTTTTATCTTTGGAATGATGATACATGAAAAATGCAAGCTAAGCTGCTTTCTTCTGTTTCTAGGTAGCTATGCAGATTGCTCAGGAAGTAGCAACAGCTAGCCGTGTTGGACTGGAGGTATTTGCCCAAATCCTTTTTCTTGCTGGTGTCCTGCAATGCAGACTCAAATTACAAGATGCTTACTCTTGTGTGCTTTTTATAGATAGCGATTGTTCTTGGAGGTCGTAATTTCTTTTGTGGAGAATCGTGGATTTCTGCTACTGGCTTAGAGAGGCCTACTGCATGCCAGATTGGGTGATGCACCGTCCTCTTAGAATTTGCATTGAAGTATCTATTTCAGTCATCGAATCCTGAATGTTGTCCTGTTAACTATGTTTGCCTTTCCCAGTAGCATGTATAATAGCTTAAAATCTCTTTGTACTGTCTTAATCCTAAACTTGCCTGTTGCTAGTTTGTGATGATGTGCTAACTTGTGATGTAATGATGTCAGCATGATGGCAACAGTTATGAATTCAGTTTTGCTTCAATCAGCCTTGGAGAAGCACGGTGTTCAAGCTCGTGTGCAAAGTGCATTTGCAATGCCAGAGTTAGCTGAACCCTATAGCAGGCAACGGGCCATCCGACATCTCGAGAAAGGAAGAGTTGTCATATTTGGTGGTGTTGGTGCTGGTGCTGGGAATCCTCTATTTACTACTGACACGGCAGCTGCTTTGAGAGCTTCTGAGAGTATTGCCCTCTGCCTGCTTTTACTTTATTTTCTGCCCTTGCCTTTGTTTGGGATGAAATCTTGATGCCTGTTTTTTTTTTTCTTTGATTAGTCAATGCAGATGCACTCCTTAAAGGTACCATTGTTAATGGCGTCTATGATAGCCATGCTGGTAGCAGCAATATAATACTGGATCACATATCATTCAGAGACGTGGTTTCGAGGGGGGCTACCTCAATGGACATGATGGCAATTACGTACTGTGAAGAGAATGGGATTCCTGGTTTGTAATGACTTTCTTATACTGATTTGCGCTTCCTGTATCAACAACTCCTCTCTCATCCTCCCAAACCCACTTACGTTGCTAATGCTTATGTGCTCTCTGTCGTGTGTAGTGGTGGTCTTTAATTTGCTCGAGCCTGGGAACATCTCAAGAGCATTATGTGGAGACCAAGTTGGCACTTTAATTGATCAAGCAGGAAGGATTAGTTAAACGCATATGGATTCTTTTTTACGCCGACGCTTCGAAGACTTCGAAGACTAGTGCTAGTTATATATGGCAGCAAACCAATGCGTTATTACTATTTGGACCGTAATCTAATTATCGGCACCAGCCCGTGAGCATTGGAGACTGGCATTGGCAACTCCATTTGGCATTCGAATTTAGAGCTGCTGCCTGCAATACATGAGGTGGGCAGGGGTTGCTTTACTCTTACGGTCATACCCGTGAATGATCAAGCTGGCAGGTGGTGATTGGTGAATAAATTCTGAGAAATGTGGGATTTCCCAATGCTGCTTCATTGTGACAGGAATAATTTTCGCCCCAGTGTTGTATCCTGTGTAAAATGTTATCTGTTATCCTAAAGTTACATATACAGCAGGAGGGGTGGCATCGATGTAACCCATGATGTACATAAAGATTCTTCATTTTATAGTGAATATAAAAAAAAAGGGAAGAGATGTTTCAGCGA
The DNA here is from genome assembly GCF_000002775.5 of Populus trichocarpa. Classification (NCBI taxonomy): domain Eukaryota; kingdom Viridiplantae; phylum Streptophyta; class Magnoliopsida; order Malpighiales; family Salicaceae; genus Populus; species Populus trichocarpa. The sequence goes on from NC_037294.2 coordinate 21,470,565, forward strand.
AATAGCCATGGAAGCGTGATAATCCATTTCGGTTCTCTTTCTATGCCCAAAGGAAAGGAAGAAAAGGAACATGGATAAAACATAAAATTGTGGGATCTTTATTACGGACAAAGAAAAAAATCCCATGTTATGAATATTGCTCTATACATTTATGGTGATAGAAAAAAGAATGGGAATGTTTAAATTGTTTGAAATCTGTACAGCAAACAGTTATTGAGGGAGAAAACGAAGCTACCGTGATGACTTCGATATACATCTGCCCTTCACTGCATCACCACCTCAAGCTTTGCTTGTCTTTTCTTTTGTGAGGGAACAAGCTTGCTTGTTTTGTTCCCAAAGAACGACTACGCTAAATGATAGTGTGGTACTAACTCTATGTTCTCTGTATGAACAGTCCCGATTTCAAAATCTGAGGGTTCTGCACTGACCCTACGCTTGAGTTGCTTGAGAGCTATAATATCAAACTTCTCTTTAAACTCTATTTCCCTTCTTCTCTCTATGAAAACAACTCAACCAATTATTACGGAGAATTTAAGTCTAAATCAATGCATGGATAATAGAGTTATAAGGTACTTACTGTGTCAAAATAAGTTTCGTATATAGAGAGACTATCAATTGCGTCGTAGTTTGCCTTCACCCCAATAAACTGACTACATAATTGAGCACAACCAGCCTCTGGCCACCGGCAGCCTCCATCTCTTGCGCGTGAAGGGCATATAGCACCACACACTCGATCGAGTGGATTGTTGGAAACAACATCATCTGCCACTGCTGAAATGGAAATCGATAGATCTGAATTGTATTGATGCTGGACAATACCATCAGATTCTCTTTTTGAGTGAGAAAACACAGATTCCTGTGTAATTCCCATAGGGTTGGTCTCGATATCAACAGTAGTGTCACCACCGCCAGCAAAATGAACTTTGCATCCCAATGACTGTATGGCTCGCTTTATGGCTGCACTTTCCTTGCTCGCCCTCTTAGCCAATGCCATAGCAGAGCTACTGAGTCGCTTCTCATTCTGTAGTTCTGCAGATAATGATTCCATGGCATTTGTGGTTTCTTTAGCTTTCTTCTCTGCTCCTTCTTTTGCCTGGTCAGGTAAGTGACAGAGTCAATGAAAAAGCAGACTAAGGTGCAAACCAAATAGAAAAAAGAAAGAAGAAGAAAAAGAATAGAAAAGAAAAAAAAAGAAATTGAAAGAATATATTATACCCTGATCAGTCAGACGAGGGCAAACCAATAGGACTACATTACTCCAAAGGATCGTGTTTTTATGAGAACATTGTATTGGTTCAGTAGCAAGAAAGTAGTTCATTACCTTCTGTAGTTCAGAGAATTTTAAAGACATATTCCGGCATTGAGCTTCAAGCTCCCCAGCTTGGGCTTCTGAAGGACAAGCCCACCGAAGATGGAACTGGGGCCATAGAGTCGGGGCTAAAGCTGCTGCTGGAGGTAACAATGGGCCCTTATGTTTCAGAGGACTATAGAAAAGGTTATAGTGCACATGAGACCTTCCCTCTGAAGAACGCAAATCAGCCAAATAAGCCCACAAGCATCCACAAGATTCAGAGACACCAACTAGCTGCCTTTCCTTCTCACTGAAAAATTTAGACTAACACTAAGAAAGAGAAATTTTAATGTTTCCACAATAATTGGAGTTGACAGGACAGGTCCCATTATGTGCTAGAGTGATTAGAGTAAACAGGACACAGTGAGGGTTCTCTGCAAGCAATATCCTAATGTTCAGCATTTATGCATAAAGTTGCCCCTTGGGCTGTCTTCAACAGGAACCAAGTTTTAGTCCAACCTAAGAGGTAGTCAATAAGTACAATGAACGGGCTGACAAGAAAACATGCACGATCAAAAAGATGATAAATTTGGGGGTCATCACTTTTTACACTGAGGAACTGCCACTTTTATGAGAAGGAGAAGAATTGACTGCTTGAACTTCACTTAGGAAAGAAGAAACTGCATGCTCTAATGAACTGTTCTAAAACCAAATGCCACAAATACGACAAATTCCTACACAGATGCACTACCATGCTTCAGACAAAGCTACATGATTGTCTCTTTATTTCTAGGAAGATGAAGGGATTTCTACCAGAAATCATCCAACGGATGACACTGCATTGCCACAAATATGCAACAAACAGATGTCATATATGCATCTGAGAAGATGCAACAATGTCATTAATCATTTTGGTAGAATAAATCAGTATGGTGCCTCTATGGGAATTATATTTGCTGTAACCCATTTCAGGACATTGATACCACTTTCATTTTTTAAATTTATCAAACTTCTCTATATCCAAAGAAGATGATCAAACTACAGATGATCTGTTAAACTTTAAGATTAAAGGAAATGAAGCAGCTCTTCTTTATTCTAGTTTCTGGTTCATGCAAAGATTTGCTGAATCCATGTTTGTCTTGAGATATTCTGAATTTTCAGCTTCCAATCCAGTATTGAGTTTGAAATTAAAATTTCTTGATTCTAAATTACTTATATCACCTTCTAATCCATGTAGTACGGACAGATCAAGTAAAGGCATGCCAGAAGCCACAGGCCTTAATCTATTTAAGATATCCCTATGCAGAAGTTAAAAAGTAATTAGAGAAAAGGAATCACCTATTGCAGAAGAAGTTACCAAAACGACATGAAAGCACACAGTCCAATAAGTCCACCAGGAAAGCCTAAGCCATCAAACAATACACTAGTCAGAAAAAAGTGAGATGAGGAAACAAAACCAGTTTCTTCAACTCATTTGATCTCAACAGCTAACTTCTAATGCATGCAAGGATGAGTATCATAAGAGAAGAAAATCACACATACCGAGGAGAACTCAAAAGCAAAGGGATACATCCGCAATAATTGTGAAACACAATCAATCCACTGCAGAACACATTAACTATTTTTAGAACTTAGCAAAGACCATCTTACACAACAGATTATCAAGTTCACTTGGATTGAAATATAATATTGGACATTCAAACAAATAGGGTGTTGTCACTATTATCACTATTATTTAGGCTTTTTTAAGTGGACTTCCTTAACAATACCCCTACCATCCTCACCTTCAAACCAATCCTTCTAGTAGATTCTACAATTGCTTGAAGATCCTATGCATTATACTCTTGCCTTCACATCTCTAGCTTACAACCCCAGTATAAGGTAAAAAAAAATTTGAACACATTTGGCACATAAATGCAGCGTTAAACCTAAGTATCCAAAATTTCTCTCTTCACATAGAGGAAGGGAAAAGGAGGGGATCTTGAGCAATTATTTATCTTTTTCACAAGATCAATACTATCTATTCATGTATTTAGATCTTCAAAACAATCTCAATATGCGTCAGGCTCAATGCAAATCATATGGTAATCCCTAATCCCCTATGATTTTGCGTTGCCAAAATAATCATGATAACCAGTTGGTACCTAATTCCTAAAATTCAGTGTATTAGGGCATGCATAAAATAACAGTAACCTGCAAAAATATAGGAGAATATTGGTTCTGTGCATGAGAAGAACTAGGAGCTTGAGGTGCGAATGATCCTGATGACTGTCGCATGGGTGATGATGGAAAACTCCCAACTGAAGATTGCCTAGATAAATCAAGAGGCTTATCACTGCATCCAGATACAGTTGGCATTCCCATTCGCTCTTCAAATGGATGACCAAATGCTAGCCAGTCTTTTTCAATGAGCGCCTGCATTGAATTAAGATATTCCAGAAAGTAAAATTTCACATCCAGGGAAAAAGAAAGCTATTTTATCTGTAGGGGTATAAAAATCCTTTTCATATTATAGTAACAGTAACATAAGAGTAACATGAGAGAAATATGTGTACATTCGTAAGTGCAACAGCTTAAGCATATACAAAGCAATACACAACCAACAAAGGAGTCTTACAGTGGAAGAAAATACCTGAAACCCAGTGAATGTCCGATAGTAAGGGTCAAGCAACAAATTAGCAAGTGAAATCAGCTGACTAGTTCTATCCCATCCATCGCTAGACAAAAGAATGAAAGACAAGAACTCAGCTCATGCAGAAGCTCTAAAAGCAAGCACGAAATTGAAAACAGAAACGAAAGGTAGCTTTTTTCTGATAGCAAATTTTGCTAATTAATGAAAATATGTATAATGACAAATTATTCAACTGAAATGCTTGCTAGATGATTCAGCTATGCAATTTTTTCTGCTCTGTTGAAAAGCAGAACAAATGTGGGCCAGGAGTCTGGTAGTAGGCAGATGACTCGCCAAGTTCACAAATAAAACCATGATCTGCTGGGCAATGAGACCCAGGTTTTTCTGCTAATCAGTATGTGAAGCTCAATCCATGTGATTACACAAAGAAGAAAGGTAGATGCAAGATCTATTGGTAGAGCGCCTGATTCAGATTTGAAGTTGATGTATGGAATTAACAAGTAAGAAAGCTTGATTTAGATTTGAAGTCCATGTATGGAATTAATAAGCGCTTTTCTTTTAGATTATGCATAATGAATAGAAACTAAAATAGATTGACAGCATATGAAATAGAATTTACAAACCAAAAGGACAAAAAGAGGATATGTAGCATGCAGAACATTAAAAATCTTCAGATTTCATCACTGTGGCAACAGAAAAGAAAAGATTCTGCCAGTTGTTACAAAGATAAATATAACGGATAAAGTCAAGATATCTGACCTGCAATGTACAAGTACTGATGCTGATTCCAAAGCAACACGAGCAGCAATCCAAGCTGAACCAGCCAAGACACTTTGGACATGTATTAACCAACCACTGTCACCGAGGGTTGCCACAGAAGCAGACATACTGCTGAGATTGCCTCCACCCCAGGTCCAGCCACCATGTCTCTGTAAATGAAAAATGGCATGAACAAATAGAGATATTAACACCTACTACAAACACTGCATTTCTGCTGAAGTTCAGTAAGAAAGCATAGGAAACATAACAAATGCAAAACTTGTGAACCCATATTGTGAAAATATCTTTACTCAGCCTTCAAAGTGTTTTAGAGCTATTAGCTAATTAGCCAGAGATCAATGCCGTGAATTAACTGAAAAAATCCCAACTAAAGATGAGGAGCATATTTAAGTACCTTTTTTACTATAGATAAAATCATTGATGCACCAATGTCAAGATAAAGGTTTACATTGGCTCATGCGCATCATTAGACAAGCACACAAGGCATGAGGATGTCAGCGCATTGAATAAGAGTTGTATTGTGAACAGGATGGTGTCTCCGATATATGTTGCCATATAGATAGCTGAATACAATCGATGCTTTTCCAATTGAGGATGCATTCACAATAGCACAGGAAATGAACATGAAAACTCTAGTCACAGGAAATGAACATGAAAACTCTAGTCTTTAACCCAGAGCCTCAAACAACAGCCCATTCACGAGGGTTATTCCAATCATTTGGTAATGGTAAAATAGGGAACTGTACTGCACAGTCATGCATTACATCTGATTATTTGTTTATATATCTGATGTTATTCAAGGACAGGTTACTCAATTATGTTTACATGTAACTCGAAAAATGGATAGATGCATGTTTCACTTGCACAAAATAATACATCATCATTTTCTTAAATTGTATTTAAGAGAGAGAAAAAAAAATAACTGCTTATTACCACTGATGTTAATTTACTAGTTTTCCACAGGTGAAGGTGCCTGATTTTAAATTCTTAATGTTTATAAACTAACCAAGAGTGATAATGTTCCGTCTGATGAAGTGGAGCCATGAGTATCCAAGTAGTCCCTAAGCCGAGAAAGACTCTCACGCATAGCATGTATGTTGTCTATCCCAAAGAAAACTACCTGATACCAGATTAAAAATAAAATTAAAAAAAAAAAGGAATATGACATCAATGAAAATGAGGTATCAAAGCTGATGACTACTAGAGATACATATCTAAACAGCTCAAACCTCGGATTGAAAATAGTGTGATGGTGATTCTGAGCCACCTCCCATAGCCACATTTGCTAAAGCATTTTTTCTAGGTCTTGCGTCAGCAATATATAACTTCCTGAAAAGAAAACACAAGATTTGGCATTTTCTAGAGGCCTTGCTTCAGCAATATATAACTTCCTGAAATGAGGGGAAAGCAAAAGCAGGGAGAGGACAAGTAGGAAAAAAAATTATATATATATTTTACAAACATTCATTTACAAAAGCCACAACGCGATAAAGAATAAGCCACTAAAAGAAATGCAAACATCAAATCTAAAATGGGCTTATTTCTTAGCATAACTTGTATGTCACAATGTCAAGCAATGAACATAGGTGTGTCATTGTGGATTAACAAAATTACAGTTCTCATTTTTATCAAAAGAGAAATTAGAGTTACAGGACAATAAAGACCCCAGAGAAAAGTGCTCATTCATCCAGACATGCAGTGTGGAAATTTTGCAACATTGACAACAAATAATGAATAAAAATAACAAAAAGTATGGCCACTCCATTTCAACAAAAGACCTGTAACCAAGTTTCAATGATTCAAGTCCAGTACATTGATTAGGATTTCCCATCTCAAGAAGGAAATGTATGTCCCATCATACCCGACAGCAAGTAATGAGTGGTCAAAGTTTAAACACTAGGCTGGGTAGTCACCTGCTTTAACCATCTAAGCTATGGGGCCCACCTCTCTCCACCAAATCTATTCTAGTGGGTACCTTAAAAGAAAACATTTCTTTTCTCCAGACATTTTCAGATAAGACACGAACTGGAACCTTGCAACTGTCTGGACAGTGCATTTCAAGATGTACAGCAAAAGAAAAGCAATTTCATGATTCAGGCTGTGACGACCTTTTCTTTTTCATGTTGAAAAGGTAATGAAATAGGATTTAGTTAATAGCTGAGAATGAGTTTTATTGCTTCAAAACTAGGTAGACTGATACATAATTACATTTCAAACTAAGGTATCATACAAGGTATAAAGAATAATACGAGTAAGTCAAGTTAATGCATAAAATAAGGAAACAGCACACACATGAAATATCCAAAACAAAGAGACAACTCGACCAAAACAAAAGGGAAATGATTTGAATAACCCTACCTCCGCCCCTTTTTATCACCACCAAGTTGAGAGCAAAGTGCTGCGACAAGCTTTTCATCTGTGTTGCTGCAGACAAATACATTGATGTGAATCTGACATTATATCGAGCAACAGATGGCAAACGAAAAATTTAGTTCACATTCCAAAACCTCTACAGATAAGATATCAATGGATCCCAGTAACAGAAAAAAATAACAGGTGTTACATAAAAGAATCAAAATGGACTGGAACGTTTTTGGAATTATTGGGCTCATGATTCAATAATCATGCCTGTAAAGGATTCTATGACAGTAATTGCAGCCATCATGGCAGTTGCACTTCAAAAAAAAAATTTGTTTTAGCTTGGCAAAATATTGTTAAGCATCAAGTTTAGGAAGTTTAATGCTAAAATTTTGACCATCTAAAAGGATAATAAGACATATCTTTCATGAAGCTTAATATATCTCTATTCATGTTAAATATTAGAAATTCCATCAGTACTGAAATTATTTGGAATTTCACTGAATAAAAACACATTGCTAAAATTGTCATCAATTGTGCATGTGATGGCCGTCACTGTTTCTTAATACCAGTGAAGGCATGCATGCAACACAGCAACCACAATAAAAAATGTCACTTCAATTTCAGACCATAATCCTGGCATGTGTCTACAATGAGCATAATTTTTGTGGAGCAACGTGTTTGAGTTCATTGAAGGGAAATTAAGCAGGCAGATCAACCTACCTCCTCATATTCATCATTAGACCAACTAAGGGTTGAGATGAACGTGCAAGGACTGCTCCAGTTCCTATAATGCCACATATGTAGAGGCATCAGAATGGAAATCAAGATAGACAAAATAACTAAAATTTCACCTTTTTCATACCAGGATGACACCAAGAAACTACAGGCAAGCGACCCTTGGAACGAAAGCTGGATGCATGGACCACTTCTTCATCACTAGCAACCAGACAGTTATTAGTTTTAGAGTTCAGGCTAGAGTAAGCCCAAACAAAAATTATTTTCGAGTCAAACTAGAAGGATTCCAACATGTTCTCATCCCCCCAGCCCTCCCTTTTCCACTTTAAAGTGCAGTAAGAATCTAAATGTTTTTACCTGATGGATTTTGGAACAATTAAGGCAAAAGGGTAACTCGGGGACATTATGTAGTCGGAATTTACATTACTGATTCTCCACAACTCATTAGACAGTGTATATGACCCTTTGTCGATCATATCTATTGATGCACTACAAAAGCCTTTTCCAAGAAGACGGAAGCACTCATTCAACAAGCGCACTTTTGGGTTAGCATTAGTAAATTTGGACGGTCCACAGTTAAAAGCATAAAGATCCCAGGGTCTTGATGGTTTTGTGCACCTTAATAACCCATCATATATAGCCCGTCTCTGCATAATAAAAAAAAAAACTTATAACAAATATCTACTCATGGCAGGTGTGATGACCCTGTTCACCATTTTGAACTCATTCAATCAACAAAAGCTATATCTTTCCCCGGTTAATTTATAATTTAAACCCTCAAAATCATGAACTTCATATTTTTTTACAACATATATCTTACAAGTGAAAGAAATTTCAATTTGTAAGTGATCATAGTTAGCAAATAAAGAGCTGAAGAAAGAAGAGTTAACCTGCTTTGTTTTGGGCCGGAAACCAAAAACAATAATTCTCATATCTCTCCCTGCAAAATATAAGAACCAATAATTCCATGAGAATTCTAAAGAGAGTATCATCAAAATAACAGTCAGCAACAATACACAAGACAAAGAAAGCAAAAGCAACCAATAGCAGATAGCAATACTCCGTGACATTGTTCCAGTAATTATGCATAACTTCAAAAAAATCTACCTGTTCAGAAACAAAGAGATTGCAAACCCCGTGCCTTAATGCAATCCATATGCTCAAAGTTAATCTATCAAACTAGACAACATCTATAAACTTCCTTTCTGGCAACTACCATCACCTTAACAGCTGAGTTACCCTTGCTCCAGAATCTGCCATCGTCTCCCGAGTATTATTATCATAAATTTAATTTATTACTTGAATTTGAATCATCAAAGCCAAAGAAGAGTAATTTTATAACTCAACACGAATGTAAAATCTGTTCCAAAGTTCTATCTTTCAAACACAAACTACAAATCGATTGTAAATCCCACAAAAAGAGTAAGCTGGTGAAGAAGTTAAGAGATGGTAAAACAAACACATCAAAGGTGTTACGCATACCAATGACTTGGAGAAGACGCTGCGATGGAGTCTTCTCAGATTGACGAGGGGCTGATTGACTTTTTACAACCTGCATACATTCCATAGGGCAACAAATAAAAACATGCAAAAACTCCATTACCAATAAACATGTATTATGGGTGGGCAAGCCAAAACAATCTCATATCCATTAACCTAACCAAATGTTAATCAAAACAAAAGAATAATAATAGAGAAGATTTTCTGGCACGGAGAAAGTTTAGCGCATGCTAAAACAGAATGGTGTGATGGATCCATGTTGCTGACTCCAAGTAGTTTGGGGTTAAGGCTTAAATTGAATTATAAAAGATAAGAGTTGAGACAGGTTGTCATTTCAGATAATTTGTGTGAAATCTGTCAATCTATATGATTCCTGCACAAAATGAACCAAGGTAGCAGACAACCTATTATCCTAGCATTGTTTTGCCCCCATTTTCTGTTTGCATGCCATTGCATGGTCTGCATATAACAGATAAAGAATATCTTTCAGAGGCATACTGTCAAGGATCAGATCACCTTTGCATACAAAGTGAAGCACGTGACATGTATATATGCAAATTGATCTGACCAAGAGCATTGTTCTGGCGTTCCCATATGACTGTAGCATGACATATTGACATGTGATCGACATCAGCTGAATATATACAAACAAGAACTCGGAAATACGATTTAGAAATTAGTCAGCCTCCTATTCACCTGTTCTTGATCTCTCCTCCACAAGTCCACATGCCTAGCTGTTCTCTTTCTCTCCCCCCCACCCCACCCAATCATTGTGTTACTTTACCAATCACAGCAAAATGGAAAAACTTTTATTGGAACAGGTTTTCTATGCCTAAACTTAACAAAACTTGACAAAACATTATTGCCTCAGTGCAAACATTTAAATCAGGAATAATAGACATTTATAAAGAGATGAATAGCTAAAGAAAATATGCCGCAAAATCAGAAACAGGAATTCTGCATTCCATTTGGGACAGGACAGTATTCAATTGCAAGGGTGAAGATGTTGAAATACATACATGAATTGATGGAGCAGTTCCACTCGGTTAACAGAGGAGAATGACAGCAGAGAATTTGAATAATTTCACCAAATAACATAGTTTGTATGACACACAAACAGTAACAAAATCTGTATCAACCCAGAATTTTAGATAAAAGAAATTTTGTGTAGCAACAATTAAGATCCCACATACACCAACAAGAATGAACTATCGTCCAAGAAATTGCATGCATCAACAAGAAGAATTTTCCATACATAAATGTATCTTACAGGCTACAGAAATAAACAACTTTCTCACCAACAGTTACCATAAATAAGTGGAAGGAGTAGGAAAAAAGAATCCATAAGTTCAAGAAAATTAATTTACCATTTTGCTGAACTTCTCAATTGTTGCTAGCGGAATTGTTCCGAGTGCAATGATATTTTCTGTTCCCTCACTCTTGTACAACAGAAGAACACATAAAGTGAGTATAATATTTGTGCATACAGAACATCATTTTCAGTGAAGCAATAACAATTCCTTAGCTCTTCAAACATGCTTACATAAACTGGGGCATGATACCAAACTATGAATACAACACAAATTGAATACAGTACCATTCCGTCATCTTACCATAGAATAAAGAAAAGGAGAGAACACTTTACTCACCAAGAAAATAAGACGAAAATTAGTGACTATCAAGGTACCTGCCTCATCAGTGTTGATAAGAACAACACCATATCCCTGAAATCAAGATTCAATCCATTTAACAATAAGCAGAAAACGAAAGAGCTAAACAGTTAGAACCTGAGCAGAAGATTCACGTAAATAAACCTAGCCACTTACATTGTTCTAGTTTTATTTTTTTTATCCAATAGTAGTAATTTAACTATCAGAAGAAAAAAAATGCAATCAAATTAGGGTTAGCTATAACGAATCAAATTCCTCGATTCCTCTTCTTTACGCGTAATGTACATTCTAATTCCTAAAAAAAATGACTCTAAACAAGAATTAGAAATCAAGACTTTAAAGAAATAAAAAAAAGAAATCAAGGTTATAAAGAAATCACAAGAAAAGAAAATCAAGTTTTTAATGAAATCGCAAAGAATAAAGAAGGAAACTTACCTCGACTACAACACGCTCTGCCTCAAGCAAGCACTTGTAATTAGCGTGATGCGAAACCGAGCGTGACGCTGGATGCTGCACCTAAAAAAGATAGAACATAGTGAGTAATTTAAATCAAGAAAACAAATTTTAAGTTATCTGTATTGAAATTTGAGAGCGAGAAAATTTTGGACCTCCAGTTTGAACCAGTCGAGAGCGTCATCCCAGCTACCGGTGCTTTCCATCCTCTCGATCTCGGCGGAGGAGTCACTTAGCGACGTTGATCGCCGTGACGCGGACATGCGGTGAGCCGTTAAGAAAGCGAGAATGCGTGTTGGAGAGAGAGAGTTGTTGAAAGAGACGTGGAAGTTTGGGCGTACTTACTGTTCAAAGTGAAATGTATTATCTCTGTTTGTTTTAGGTTTTTGGCTTTCTTGGAAAAAAAGAATTGATATATATGTAAGAAACAGATACTATACACTTTTTCTTTGGTTTATTTGAGAAATAATTAAAAAACATTTAGCGTTTTAGCTGTGAGGTGATCAAAATGATTGAGTTTTTTTTAGTAACTTTTTGTTATTTTCTCAAGATATATTTTTTTATTTTTTAAAGAACTAAAATTCACTTAAAAACTATTATTTATTTTCATATAAGTGTTTTTTATTTACTACCCAAGCTCAACTATGAAGTCGTCACCTTTTCTCTTCTTCTTTTTTGACAAATAATTAATTTTTTTAGTGTTTTAATTATTAGGGGATTATCTGATAATTGTTAAAAATGATTGAGTATTTTTTAATAAACAGACTCTCAATTAAATGACTACATAAACAAGATCCACAATTGAGTGCATGAATTATAAATATAAAATAAAGACAAGTGTATGCAAAAATTCTAAAAAATAAAAGAAGAAGAAGAAGAAGAAGGTGTGAAAAAGTTGCAAATATATGCTATGTAAAATGTTTTAAAAATATCTTATATTCAAATCCAAAATAATAATACATGATGCTTATTCAGATAAAATAACCACATATCGCTTACTTTTTCGTAATTAAAATCAAGTACTGCCCATCTTTTAGTATCATGAATTTAATAAAAAGCAGTTCAATTTTTTGGTAATCGTTTTTAAGTTTTAAGTAATACCTTATATTTTCTTTCTAATGTCTATTTGTTTTTACATTTTAAAAATATTTAAAAAAAAATTTAAAAAATTTATTTTTTTATTTGCTTCAAATAAATATTTTTTTATGTTTTCAAATCATTTTGATGTGCTGATATCAAAAATAATTTTTAAAAAATAAAAAATTATTATTTTAATACATTTATGAATGAAAAACAACAACAACCACACTCCCAAACAGGCTACGGTTATATTTTTCTTTTCTTTTCTTAATGTTTACATGGATATTCCAAAAATTAAGAGTGTATTTAAAAGTGTGGTTAAACCTTGTTTTTTTTTATAAAAAATTATTTTTTTTATTTTAAATTATATTTTTATTGTTTTTGAATCATTTTGATGCAACATATAAAAATAAATTAAAAAAAATAAAAATATATATTATTTAAAAAAAAAAATTTCACTACATTTCCAAACAAACCTCCTTCCTTGCATAGCCACAGACAAAAATAATAATAAAAAAAACGTTAATCTCTTTAATACTATTTGCACGAACTTTCCTTTATTTTTCCACCACTATATAAATAAAATTCATATTTATTATGGTATGATAATATTGACTTGAAACTTGTACCCAGTTTCGAAACGTTTTAAACATTTACATAGTCAAATCTAAGTTTCCAGATTAATTTATATAATCTATAACTTATGATTGGTTGACCAAACCTCTATAAAATTCGATCATGTCAACAGCATTTTTTTTCTTTGCTTTTCTTCGAAATGACGTTATTCTTGCCATGTACTAACTCAACAAACCCACAATCCAGCCGCGTTAGATAACCATATAAAATCTCCCACGATTGACTAGTGGTCGGCATTTGAATCCCAAAAAAAAAAAAGGCCTTCTTGCAAATTATTTTTTTGGTTCAGCTCATGGTGTCCGTTGCCTGCTAGTTTACTAAGAACTGAATGCTAAATCCACAATATTAATACCTCTGCAGAAACAACGGACAACACGCGCTACAAGCATGGTGCCAGCATGGTAGAAAACAGGAACTGTATTTGACAGAACAGGAGGGCTTAGATAAATGCAACCAAGCATGAAAGTTGCACATGAAAAGACTTAACAACTATGAAAAGAAACCATAGGTTACAGCGTGCTGACTGTAAGGAGAAGCAGTGTGCTTGATACCTGTCAAAGAATCACATAATGAAAAACTTAATGCAATACACTAGCTTGCGTTCAGGTGAAAAATTAGATCAGAAATTGCTTTTGGAAAGGTGATTTAGATTTACTCATCAGCCTCGAAAGGCACGATATTGTTACATCCAGTGCAGTACTCCACTCCACGAAAAATATGCTCAACCATCAATCCATTTACGATCCAAAACCTTGCGTGGTAAATTTACAATTAATAAAGGTAGGTATTGCTGACAAGTATACACAAATTACAAATCATTCAATAGCAGCCTGATTAGTAAGGCTGAACTGGCTCTAAGAGGGCGAGGATAGAGGAACCACCATTTTCAATGGCTAACAGATGAAAACCTCCATTCACAAAAGAAAGAATAGAACTAGTATATTCAAGCTCAAACTACCTATTACCTTCAACTCACTAACCATACAATTTCGGCATTTAGGATGTCCAGGCATTTGGGATGTCCAGAGAGAATGCACGACGTTAATGTCCTCAGCAGAAAGAAAACGAATGATGTTACTAAAATGCCCCAGGGACCTGCCGGGATCTTCATCCACGTCAAATCCTGTCAAACATGACGTAACTGGATTGCACGGGTGATTGCCACAGCCTGGAAGAAAAAGTCACTTCTCCACCTCCAAGTATTCATCAAACATTATACTGCTAGCATCCTCCTGCAAGGCTTGTGCATTGAGTCCTCGCCCAAACCTCCAAATGTAATTCAGACCAACCAGAAGCTCAGTTATTGCTGCTTCTGTCTTTTCTTGATTGGCAAAGTAAAGGGTCTGTACCAGAAGCACGTTTGTCCTAGAAACAAAGGTTTGTTGCTCGTAACTTCGCTCCGATTGCCATCTTATCATATTATGAGCAAGTGGAGCCAACCATTCTAATATTGATGCCATTGCCTCAGTCCACTCTCCTGCAAGCACAGTATCATAAACTGACGAACACAAGCTCTTGGAGTATGGCTTTAGCCTTTCCCTCAGAGCAGTTCTCACGCTTGCAGGCAACATATTGTACAGGTCATCTCTCGCATCATGGCCAATCAAGTGAGGAGATGCAGCTAGCTTCTCGATTACAACAATAACATTAGCATAGTGCAATGCTAAAGCAGCACCGCCAAGGGTTTCGGGGAGAGCTTGCAACAATTTACGCTGTGAACTGAAGATTGATGGACCGGTATGACTTGCACTTCCAGGAGGAAGATGGTCAGCATTACTTTCCTTGGCTCCGTTGAGGGTTCTGGAATGAACATCAGATAAATTTAAGTAGCAATTGGCGACAGGAGAAGTGTTTGAAGCTGCCATGCATCCTTTAAAAGGTCCCACTTGAGTCAACCGATTTGGCTTTGAAGGCGGTTTCCTTCCCAGAAAGGCAGGTGATTGAGGCGTTCGCCAAAACTTCTTGCCAGCTTTAGCTATTCCTGAAATTGGGCCCGACTTAGTCGTTGCCCCCCCAAGTGGACCTGAGAAAAAGTTCACGTTCCTGTTCTTTCCAGAAATAGGGCCTGACTTTGTGATTGAGCCACCAAGAGGACCTGAATAGGAATTATTTTTGTTCGATTTTGAAATTGGGCCAGAATTTGCAGTGAACTTACCAAGGGGGGCAGAAGAAAATCTAGGAAGAGTACTATCCTCAGATGGATGAACAGAAGACTGCAGCAATGCAGAAACTGACTGGCTTTGGTAAATATAGTCAGAATTCAGAGCTTTTGATTGCCCAGAGTATGCTGTTCGATTAATTCCAAACACATGACTGATTCTACTATATATAGTGAACAATGATCTTACTAAGAGGCGAACTGTATAATCATAAGTTCTATTCCAGAGTGAGATCTCCCTCAGATTTTTCACTTCCTGCTGCTTCCATACAAGCTTCTTCTGATAGTCAAGTAAATTATCTGGCTGAGGATTGCTGCCCTTCATTCTCCTCACAGTCTGTTCGAGATCAGCAAGCATTTCAATCTCTTGATACAAAGTAGCATTAACTGAAATAAAACGCTCCATCTTTTTAACTTTCTTGTCCATCTTCTTACAAGTAAATCCCCACCCATATGGGTCAGCATGAATCTTGATCATTTCATCAAAAAGATGCTCAAAGCCCTTCAAACTAGGATCACTACATTTATTACCTAGTCTGGCCACGGGTTTTGCAACATGTACCATACTTTCCATCATCTCTAAACAAATCAAACGACCAATGAAATCATCATCCTCAGCTATAAGCTTTTTTATACCCTCAGAATTTGCGATCTCTTCTCTCAACCTAATAACCTGCTTATCACTCAAAGACTGCCAAAGATGAACCAGCTTTGACATCAAGCTTGTAACTTCAAAGGCCAAAACTCCAACAACTGCCTTCTGAGGACCGGGTTCATGCTTCTGTGAAATCTTCCACAGA
Organism: Populus trichocarpa; assembly: GCF_000002775.5. Lineage (NCBI taxonomy): Eukaryota > Viridiplantae > Streptophyta > Magnoliopsida > Malpighiales > Salicaceae > Populus > Populus trichocarpa. The sequence goes on from NC_037294.2 coordinate 21,486,661, forward strand.
CCACGAAACCACGTTTCAGCAACCATCTCTTTACCCCAGCAAGTCTGCGAGAGAAAAAATCAATAAGAATAAGGGACAAAAGCCAAAACTCACACCAAATCAATTGGTTTTATAGATAATATCTACCAATAAATCCTGATGGATCAATTCAATTAATAGATGGTAAGAAAAACAAATTAACTTTTAGTAAACACTAACTCAAAAATTAATTGAAAACACTATTTTCTACAGACAAAAAAACAAAGGATTGAATCACTCACACACTCAATGGCTTCTCGGAATTTTTTCTTCTTTCTCTAATCATGAATCTGAAAATTCCATTTTCTCTAAAACTAATAAGCTTTAAACTTTATGCAAGCTGAAAGAAAAAAGGCAAATTAAACAACTTTTATCTTCTACAATTCTCCTTTAAATTTTATAGAATCCTCCTAACTCCTATTAATGAATCTCTCTCAAATTGGAAAATCTATAAATCATAAAAATTGAATTCAAGACCAGTAATTTAGTAATAATCAGCAAAAAGAGGGTGGCAAAATTCACAAGAGCATCAAGAACTTCCACCGGAAAAAAAAAACACGAACTAAAAATAGAAGCTTTAGCAAATTAAAAATGCAAAAATCATAAACAAATATGACAATCTTAGCACAGAGCTACACCAAAGAAAAGAAACGAACTTTACAGTATCAACCTCAGCTTAAAACAAAAGAAAAGGAAAAACCCATCATCCAGACCAACCAAAATCTCAAAATTCAACAAGTCCACACAATATAAAACTTAAAGAACTTAAATTTACACTCAAACACAAACATATCTACACTTTCTCCATCTGGGCCGATCAGAAAACACAAAACAAGAAATGCAAAGCATGCAGTGCAGTCAATTACAAAAAATGACTTACTAGTCACATGAAAAGAAGGACGTGAAGGAGAACTGGAGAAATAATATTGTAGAAGAAGAGAAAAATGTGAGGGGAGGCAGCTAGGAGAGGGTAGTGAAATAAGGCTAGTTTAGAGACACCACATGGAGCGGAAGAAAGAAAAAGAAAAGAAAATTATAGAGGAGAGAGAGAGAGAGCAGAAAACGAGTGAAATTAAAGATTAAAAGCTCCCACTACAGATAATTATTATAATTTAGTGCCTCTTATCTTGACTATCTAATCCCTTGTCTTTGTGTTATTTTCCTGTCTGCCCCTTGATTCTGGGTCTTTTGCTGTTACTCCTGTCCTTGTGTCCGAAATAGGAGTTCCTGCATACATGATTTTTCAGTAGTTTTATGTCTTAGGTTGACAATGACCTGGTTAATTTAGAATCTCTTTTTTTTATTTGTTGTTCATGATTTTTTATTTATTTCGTTGGTTTTAGTTAGATATATTAATATTAAATGTGATTATTTTGATAATATAATTGTTTAGTTAGACAAAGAATTAGCTAGTTTAGTGTTTTTTATGTTGAGTACCGTTTTTGTGTACAAAAGTAAATTGTTAAAATCCTCCCCAGTTGGATTTTAAGTGGGACTATTATATATTGATTGATACGTGGTTGATGTTTTAAGATTTTTTAAAAAGTTAATATTCATAGTATTTCTATCGCTCTGTCAGAGCTTATGTAATAGAAGACAAGCTGTCTTTGTTTTTTTAAGAAACTAGGTACGGGCGACAAAAAACAATACTGGCCCCTGACCGCGAGCTTCCCTCGGTTCTACTTGTATAGGCTTTGTTGTCACAAACGTTTCGGGTTTTTTACCCTCTTTATTTTATTTATTTTATTTCAGTTTTTTAATATAAAATGTTTATTTAATTTTATTTTTTAATATTATATCAAATTAATTTTCTATGAAACTTTAACAAATTCTGGCCCAAACCCACAACTATAGCGCAACAATAAAATTGTTGATTACTAATTTTTTATAGAATTGTTTTTGTATTTTAAAAATATTTTTTTGTTTTAAATTATTATTTGTGTTTTAAAATCATTTTAATTTTAATGTGCGGATAATAAAAATAAATTTTAAAAAAATATTATTTTAATATATTTTTAAATAAAAAATATTTTAAGAAATAATTATTATCAAGTACTACTAGATGAACAGTTATAAAAAGTACCTACTGTGAGATCCTTTTTATTCAGTATTAATAAACCATCATCGTTGGTACAATTCCTTTGCTATTATCTTGTCGATAATACGATATATATATTTATGAGATTTTTCTCCTCATTTGGATTTAACTTCGAGATAGCGATATGGAAAGCTAACTTGTTTATCATCAAGATCAAAAACACCTTTGAAAAACGTGTTGATGTGAACACAGCTAAGCAAATTGCTTTATCCAGTCTTTCTACTTTAGAAGAAAAAAATGCCGCGTGTTGTTAAGGATACCCTGTCTTTAACAGAGAAGTTGCAAGCTGCGCATAAAAAAAAAAATCCATCCTCCAAAATATTAAATTAATTTTTATATTTTTATTATATAATAAAATATAAAAAAATAATTTAACCCAATAAAATTTATGACCCAATAGCAGGTTTGGTAGATTGGTTACGTTTATACATGTGTTTTTTTCTTTTGACATGTCCAATCGAGAAGATGATACTGAAAAAACAAATCCAACCTCCAAAATTTATATTTATAATTGATAAAAAGAGCTATAATTCGTAATAAAATTGGACCTACAAGAATCATGCATAGATGGATCCTATAACTAAGATTTTAACCTAGCAATCACTGCAAGCAGTTTTCCAAACCTGATTTTGCATAATTTCTTCTTTTATTTTTCATGATGAGCTTTGAATAATTTTTAGCTTTCAAACACCGTGGTTGATAAACCTTGACCGTTGCCTTTTCACACAAACAGTAATAAATGGGTTGCGACTTGCAAGGTCTTGTTTGCAAAAATCACAAAAAAAGAGGGGGCTAGATTCATCACACAATCATTAATGGCAAGCACGCGGAAAGTGTCTTTTGACAGATTTAACCTCCAGGTCCAAGTAGCCGCGCACGGGCCGACTCAATCAATTCGAGAGTCCAATACCAGACGCAAGATGGCAAAAATTGGTCCAACCGAGGACTACCTCGTGGTTGTCTCATTTTTTGTTTTTTGCCTTTGATCATTGGAGTATTAGCTTTAACACACGCAGATTTTATCGAAAGAATAAATGTTTTTTTTTTCTTTCTCCTTTATCTTATTCATTAAATGTTTGTTAGACATTTGACTATCCAACGAGGCAACCCTTTTCCGATATACATTAATCAAATAAATTAAATTTTATTGAGGAAATTTATCGGATATATAATAATTAGAATATGAATGTTTTGCGAATAAATTTTAAAAATATTTATTTTCAAATCCAAATTTAAAAAATTAAGAAATAAAATAAAATTTAATGACAATATAATGCTCTCCTTCATCTTAATAACCAAGTAGTTTTATTATATGTATTGTGTCGCTCGCGTGAAAAAAACAATTCCATTTATTTCTCATAAGGTGTGCGGTTTGCGTCGCTGACACGTGGGAAAAAATATTATTTATTTCATTTATTTCTCATAAGGTGTGCCATTTGCGTCACTTGAGATGAGATTCTTCTATCACATTAATCTCCTTGTGGACCATTGACTAAAAGAAGACGCTACCTGTACCTTCTTGTATGACTAGTCGGCTAATTGAGAACGATATAATTATAGATTTTGAAAATTTATCTTAAGGATAAATTTTCAAAGATTAAAAATTTACTAGTTTACTGGATATTTATATGATTGTTAATTTTAGAGCCTGTGAAATTAGTTGAGGTACGCACAAGCTAGCCCGAACACCCACGTTAAACTAAAAAAAAAAATTTACTAATTTAAATAAAATGACCTCTCCTAATTGACTTAATTGAATTGAGAAAATGACATTGGTTTCGAAGCATACAAGTAAAAGAATAAACTAAAACAAGAAGGAATTGGAAGTAGTGGATTCACAGTAGTGCCAGACATGTGAATTTTTAAATTACTATTTTGCTTTTTATTTAAATAATAAATGACCCACTCTATGAGGGTATTGGGGTCCTTTTGTTTTAAAGGAACAATAAAAATATTAGACTATCATCGGAGACGAAAACTTAAATGTTTTTAATCCATGGTATGAGAATTACTTAAATGTTATCTGTACAGCAAAATAGAAGCTTTTGGTCAAAGGGATTTTTTTTTTAGTTGAACGTGGATGTCCGGGTTAAATTGCGCGTATCTCGACTAATCCCACGAGCCCTGAAGTTAACGACCATGTAAGCTTCCAATGACCATCATATAAGCAACCACAAGGCTCGAATCTGAGACCACAGAGAGAGCAAGCCTCTTGGTCCCAAGTTTTTACCACTGGCCACCATCTAGATGGTTTTTTTTTTTGTCATTAATATTTTTGCATTTTACCACGAGTAAATAATATTAAATTTAAAAAAATTATTAATATATACGTTATACACGACAGCACATGGAAGATGCATATGTATACACGCTTGCTGACGATGGAACTTGTTTTTTTATCATGTCATGGTGGCTGCTGTTTGATTTCCCCTTTATAAATTAGATTGATAATTAATAACGTGACCCTTTTGCATAGGTGCTGTGCAGCATATGCTCAGTGTTTATGACATTACATATACCATGACCAGAAACTATGTGCTTATTTTTATTTTATTTTCCGGTCAAGGGATAGTCGTGGGGTTTACCTTAACCCTTTTTATTTATTTATTTAAAAGAATATCGTTGAATCAGTTTATATATTAACCAAAATCAATTTCTATTTTAAAATAGTTTTTTCACTTGTTATTATAACCGATAAGAATTTTATTCTTAGCAGTAGATTTCGAGCTCCCTTGTTATTGAAAAAAAAATATTATTTATAACAAAATCATCATCTTGACCGGAGATGTAGACAGATTTCTTCAAAAGAAAACGATATGTGAGGTTAATTTTCCTGTGATACCTAATATTAAGTGATTTAATTGATTCATGGTAGTCAATTAGTTGATAAATTTAAATTGGGTTGATCTTTTTATTTCCTTTTTTTTATTATTTATTTTCGGGTCGATTTTGGTCCCATTTAAGGACCTGAAAATAAATTTCACCCTGACATAAAAGTGATGAATTAAAATAAAGATTGATGCCATGCGTAACCAAAAACCTCATTGGATCCTGCAATGGCAAAGAAGAAAAAAAGCTGTGCAATTATGATCACTCGTCAACTCTAGTTGCAATAATGGAAGGTTAAGGAATTTGGCTAATGATTTCCTAATGACTTTTTACAAATTATCGATCAAGGAATCATTTTATTACAGTTTTGCTGATATATATATAATCAGAAAATTAATCCAGTTTTGCTGGATTTTATAAAAATTACAGAAAATTAATATGGTATTATTCAATTGAACAATCAGATTGATTGAGTTAAAATGTATTATTTTTTAAAAAAAATAATATTGTATTGATTTTTTTTTAAAAAAATAAATTAATAAAATCAAATTTAATATCTAAATCTCGCACAAAATCAAACTATATTAAAAAAAAAAAAAACCACGAGAGAGTGGTTTTCATGAATGCAATAATTAAAATGTGAATGGGCATAATTAAATAATAATAAAAAAACTTAGTTGAATCCGATATTCAAAAGATAAAGAAGGATAATGGTGGGCCCTTGATCAATGTGAAACCATTATTCTTTCCACTCACAGACACGATGTTACTTTCTCTCCTTTCGATATCATCTGAGCAAGACCTTGCCCTCTTTTCTACTCCCAAGAAAGTTAAGAAGCCTTTCACATTGATTATATATATCTTTTTTACTATTTCTTCAACTCATCACGTGATTCTTAAGCTATAGTGAGTAGTGACGATGCACAGAGTTGTGTTTTTTTATAAAGTTATTTTAGCTGAGACGTATGTGAATTAAAAATATGAACGCACCGAGGTCTTTTTAAGAAACAATTTTGTATTGAAATGTTTTTATTTTTTATTTATTTTAAATTAATATTTTTAGATTATTTTGATGTGCTGATTTTAAAAATAATTTTTAAAAAATAAAAAAAATATTATTTTAATATATTTCCAAATAAAAAAACACTTTAAAAAACAACCGCAATCACACTCCGAACATGGCATATCTTTTTTACTATTTCTTCAACTCATCACGTGATTCTTGAGCTATAGTGACGATGCACAAAGTTGTGTTTTTTTATGAAGTTATTTTAGCTGAGATGTATGTGAATTAAATATGAACGCACCGAGGTCTTCTCAAGAAACAATTTTGTATTTCAATTTCTATCCCTGCATTTCAGCTTTAAATTTACTTCCTTGTATCTTAGTATTTGGGCGGCTGGCTGTATGTATATTCATGGCTAACTGGTTGGATCAAATGTCGGCTTATTTTATAGGTTGATTTAAAAAATTCACAACACAAAATTTGATGGATTAGATTTTAAGCTGGGATGAAAAAGGATATTAATCTAGTAGAAATTAATTGACTCGATTAGATTAAATTGTAATTTAATTGACCTAATCAAAATTGATTAAGTTGATTGGTTTTTGGGTTGTTCTTGCAGGCTGGGATGATGGGAGAAAGAAGATGAAACCTTGCAGTCTGGATTTTTTATTATTATTATTTCTGCAACCAAACATCCCTGCATCTTCTTTTTTTACATGGAAAATTCAATTTTGGAAATCAATGTGTTTTTTTGGTTGTTATTGCAGTGAAGGATTCTAGGAGGAGGAAGATGAAGTCTTTGATTATGATACAATTTTCAAAGTTTACAAGAAAGTTGGCATTTGTGGTCTTGTCTTATATTACGTGTACGATATGTCGTTAGTTGACATAACTTTAAGGCACAATGCTCAGAGGTCATTGCTCTTATTTGTTAAATTTTACTCTGCAAATCTCTACGGAGGAGATCAAAATCAACCAGCCATAACATACTGTGAAGGTCGTCGGACAAGGGCATTTATCCAGTGCATAATAAATAAGTTTTTTTTTTTTTTTTTAATATATGGGCAATGCAAGGAAGGCAATAAGTTCAGATAGAAAGCTATGATAAGACTTTCAGTCTGGTTGTGGGAATCATGTTCATTTTAACCTGTTCTTTGTGATAGAATTCATGTGAACTTATTGGCTTAGGTAGGAAAAGAAAATCTAATGCACAACCATCAAAGCATGGAATTTCTTTTATGACCCGATAATTACATAAAATATCTATTTAAAAATATAAAAATATCCTTAAATATTAAGTTCATGTTTTGTCTCTTTCAATATTAAAGATGTAAAGATGTATTTGCATTCAACAGTAAAATCTAAAAATTCTAAAATACACTTATCCAACAATACACTAATTTTTTTTTGACTCCATAAATAAATTTATATTTTTATTATTAAAAAGCTCATGTAAACAAAAAAGCCCTGGTCAACATGTTTATGAAGACTCGAGATAAGTTGTCAACCGGTTTGCTTTGTTTGGATTTGAGAAAAATAAGATAAATACACAGGCTAAATTTACACGTTCTTCCTGGTACCAGATCAAAGAGATGGATTCAAGAAAAGGTGCCTGTCTGTTTTTTTTTTTAATACTTAAAATTAAAAAGACGTGATTAAGAAAAAAAATCATGACTCTAACCTATAGGCCCAACCCACTTCTCAGATATTGTGGTCAGCTATACTGAGGTGGGCTCAGACCCTTGGCGGGTTTGGAGTCTGGACCCTTGGCGCGTAGTAAAGAACAGAGAGTAGGTGAGACCGTTCTGAAATGAACTTGAAGTATTGGAAGACATGTCCCTTTATTTCTGTTATTTTGTCTCTTTCATTTTAAGACAATAACCAAATATTTCCTTAAAGAACCAACGAACGTGAACATTGTAGATTCCTAATTCTTGACATTTATGCCATGTATTTGTAAATCCCTGTTTAGTAGTTGGATGTTAAGACCTTATGGCTTACAACACAACATTCATGGAAGCATCCAACAATTTGATTAAACATATTCCCTTCAATGGAACATCCTTCGAGACTTCATTTCGATGAGAACTAGATTTGTTTCTTACATTATCATTATCATTTCAATTTCAAATTCAAGGAAAGGACGTACTACTGTGATAGCAGCCAATTGCATAAGAGTGAAGAAGTTGGTTAACAGTAGGCAGAAGTGGCTTGCCATCACCCATAAAATTGGTAAGAATTGTTGGCTGAGCCTGATTACCAGATGCCCAATAACCCGAAATGCCAACACTAAAATAGGTACTGACTATGACAGCATAGCATACACACATGCCTTTGAACATCTTGCCCTTGACTGGAGGAGCTATAGTTGCCTGCAAAACGTAGGATGCTGAGCTACTTTGGAAAAAAAAGGTGATCCTTATGCTATATAAGCGATCAAGACTCTCGTTTCCTATCCGATATGAGATAATGATATTATCAGGAGCCATTATAAGTTAGCAATGATTTAGGCCCTAACACTAAAATAGAGATATTATTGGATCTAAAAAAAAGATTTAGGAACTTTGATTTGATATTTAAAATTCTTAAAGTGGATTACAAAAACTAGATACAGGTTGCTGTTATCATTACAAGTTAGCAAATAGACTACAAGTGTTTGGCATCAAGTACTATCTGCCTAATTGAAGATATTGCACCTAACACTCCTAATGCTGAAAATATGGTGGCAATCAATGTGTTAATCCCGAACATTAGGCCCAGCTTGGAGGACTTGAAGGTTACATTATACAATACCATTGACAAAATGATGTCCAGGGGTATGCATCCAAATGCTCCAATCACTGCGTCGATGTCACCAAAGAAAGGAAACATTGCTGCGAGGGTCGTGGCTATGGCAATGGATAATGATCAGAAAACCAACCTTGGTAGAACATTTACGAACAGAAAATTCTCCACGTTTTGGATCTGCAAACTTGCGCTCCAGCACATCATTTGTGGGTTGTAAGTTAACCTGCATATAAATTTGCAGTCTAGTAAAATATGATGCATAATGGAGAATCCTGCTATGGGTGGTGATGACTGATAACATGTAACTTCTGAACGATGGACTTGTGTTAGTGTTGAAACCACTGGACGTCAAAATCTGAACCCAGTGATGAGTGATGAGCAAATCATACGACACAGAGAGCTGTGAGTTACAAGAGGGCAAACACATTGGTCATCAAGAGAACCCAAGTGGGCAAAAGAGGCTTCCCATCAACCATAAAGTTAACCAGAACTGTTGCCTGGGCTTTATTGCCAAATTCCCAGTACCCAGATACCGCAACGCTGAAGAAAGTTGTGATTACAACAGCATAACTCACACAGAGTCCTTTAAACATTTTCCCCTTGAGCTAGAGGACCTATAGTTGCCTTCAAATAGAGTATATTTTTGACAGTTTATTCCTTAATGCACAGTTCCGTCTGGCCTGGAAAGAAAGTAAATGAACTGCCAACGCAGGAAACAGCCACCGCAAAATCAATGAGGCGAATAATCATCATCTGGTTTTGCAGAGCAAACTATGTTAAAACATGTCCTTTGATACAAAATCATGCATCCATGGTTATGAAGAGAGATATTTGAAGCTTAGCAAAAAGTTGAAACTGACCTTGAGGCTCTGTCCTCCAAGAAGAGTTAAGGCAACAACTGCACCATGGCATAAACCAAATTGAATTGGACCTACAAAATATCTGCCCCATCCTGGTCCTATATCAAACTAGAGCATTAAATCATCAATAACAGTTCTTAATTTTGTGAAATTTTTTCCTTGAAGTGACACTGTAATATATAGAGCCATGCATGTTGCATACTTAGCAGATGTTCCTCACCTAGTATATCCCTGGCCATATCTCGGAACCTAAGTTGGCGCTGTCCAATGTCAGCATAATCCTCCAAAACCAGTGACAGAAGGTTATAGGAGTAGAATGTAACGACGGCGGCCACAAGTAAACATAGTATCCCCCAAACCAGCTTGTTAAGGCCAGAGCAAAGGTAAGACTCAGACGTGCTGGAGCTACGATTGTTGCTGTCATGTGGTATCTACAAGCAATCATGCCACCAGGTATAAACTTTGGATATTAATCATTTGCATATACCAAAAACCCTAAAGCAGTTGCTAATAAAGAATCTGACAGTCTAACTAAGAGCATGACAAGTATTGACAGCATAAACGAGAAACATGATGAACAATGAATTATGGTGTTTTCAAACACCACAGAAAGGTAAAACCAAAAGAGAACTGACAACTGACAAATATAACATTATGTACTAACTGACCTCTAGATTTGAGCTCAAACAAAGCTCCAGCTTCAAGCTTCTACGGAGAATCAAAATCACCTTGTTCCTGGTCACTTAAAGACACGTCCATGGAATCTCAGGACCCATATCTCTCTCTTGCTATCTTGAATTTTTGTTAAGAGTTCAACACAGCACACTTAAAAGAGTAAGTATATAACTATAGAATATGTTAAAGGATGTTGAAGGGGTGGTTGAGATAACAGTAGATGTTGAATATCAAAAACAAATTAATTTAAAGTGTAAAAAATAAAATTTATATATTTTTTAAAATATTTTTAAAATACAAAAATAACCAAGCGCAAGCTAAACCGAAAGAATAAACTTACGCAACAATCAAGAAAGACCATTTAATGCACAGTTCATCTAAATTGTGGATGTGTTGACATAACAGATAGACAAAGCAAAGTGCAAGAAGAAATCTTGCAGTAACTTTTGATCTGTGTTCACATTTTACTAGGACTAGATCGGTTTTTCAGCATCAGCCAAGGTTGAAGAAGCCTTAAATTAAGCTCAAAAGATATTATTTTTTTTTATTTTCAATTATTTTCGGTCGTATTTTTAGATTTTTTTTTCTTATATAACTTAGATCCATTTTTTCTATTATATAAACATTTAGCGGGTAAATTTTACTCCACAATTTAGAGCTATAATTTTATTTTAGAACTTTTGACAAATATTTTCCACTGTATGCTGTGGCAGCAGTTTCAAGATTCTCATGGGATAGCAACTAAAGTAGTCAACGACTGACTTCGAGATCATAAGAGGAGTTTGAACCATAGGATGTGTAAGGGTTGCATAAAAACATGGCTTGATAAGGCCCAATTAGTTTTCTCAATGGGTTAGCCCTTCAAGGTATTTAGTAATTTACTATTTCACCCATACTCTTCTTCTAAAATATCAAAACCAGACATCACCGCACAATAAACCCCAAGATAAACCTGCCGTCTTGTGTTCATAGAAAGCAGCTTCGCATAGCAGCCGCTCTCTCTATCTCTCTGTTAATATACATACACAGCATAATAATTTCGAAGCATAAATAAATAAACTTATTGATAAATTGGAAAAATGGCAAAAGGTGATGATGCTGTGGCGAAAAAGAAGAACAAAGAAAGAAGAAAGAAGATGCAAAAAGAGGGTTCAAGTGTGTCAGCTCGTGTTGCTTCCATTATAGCTGCCAAAAAGCGCCGTTTATCTGGAAAACGCCGGATGTGCCAGGTAAGTTAAAGAAGAGAACTTGTTCATTTTTTTTTAAGGATAGTTGGTTATTGGTGATTAGTTTTCGGAACTAAAGTTGAGTTTTTTTTTTATGTTTTGAATGGTTTAGAATGAGAAAGATGAGAAATTTTGAAGTGGGTTATGCTTGTTTTTGTTGGTTTTGGTGGTTTCTGTTGTTTTTTTCTCCCGGAGATATATGAATTAGACCCAGAATCAGGAATTGTTAGGAGTTTTTTTTTGGTTTTTTTGATTGATTGATATGTGCGTTATGTAGCATTGACAAGCACATGCAGTTACTATTGTTGTTTGATTGAGATATCAAATGTTGTGCTTATGAAAACTTAGACTTGTTTTCGAGCAAAATCTAAGCTTGTTGGGTGTTTTTGGAAATAAAATTATGGGTTATAATATTATATTGATTAGTGTGTGTAACTGATCATGTGTTACAATGATGGACAGGGAATGTGTTTTAGCCTTCCTACACTAGATGATCCATTCAATGACAGGAATGGTAAACTGGAGTTCCAAAAAAAGGAAACGAAAAATAAGCCTTCGGCCCGAAAGAATGAGAAGGCATTTGTCAAGGGAAAGATGAAGGGTATAGAAAATGATAAGGCTATGAGTATGGGCTCAGAGATTAGAAAGTCACTTATTTCTAATAACAATTTAGGGATCGACCAGGAAAAAGCAAAAGTGCAGATGAATGGAAAAGCCGGACGTGGACGTCAAAGACAGGCCCGGGAGAACATGGATTGCCCATCAAAATTTCTTATGTATAGCTTGAATGAAATAGAGAAAGCCTTGCGACATGAGGGAACCTATAATGATGATGAGGACGAGTCGTTGTTTGTTAGCCCTTGGGGAGTTGAGTTTTTGAAATGTTATTCGACTGGAAAAGATATATTGGAGACAAGTGGATCTTCATGCACTACTGAGCAAATTGCATGGGTAGTTTCCATGGCTGCCGATATTATTGTAAGAAAGGAGGAAGAAGATTTATCAGTACCTAGTCCATCTTTTCTATTTCTTGTACCATCCCAAGAAGAAGCTGTCAAGGTTTGTTATCTCTTCTTATCACATTGTTCAAATTGAGTTTTACATTGTTTGTATTGTTATTTGGCAAGAAAACTCAAAAAAATTCTCGTGTTTTGAAATGTGAATCAGTAGTCAATTGTTTAGGAGTTCTGGTTTACTGTTCAGAAACGAAAAGAAATATCATTTTAGATGTCTATGGATGCACAGGGTTTCATCAAATCATTAATTTGGTGCCTGGTTTTCCCCTCTTAAAATTATACTAGGTACGTATGGTGTGCAAACCTCTGAAAGCTCTTGGCATACATACAGTGAGCGTACATCCTGGTTCCTCCATAGATCACCAGATACATGGGTAAAGAAAAACTCTCTCTCTCTCATGCGTGTGCATGAAAGCTCTTGTAAATGTAAAATTTAAAATCACTGCTTTTCTCTTCTCACTAAAAGTTTTTGCCTCTTGTATAGTTTGGCGAGTTGTGAACCTGAATTTCTTGTGTCCACACCTGATAGACTTTTGGAGCTTGTTTCCCTGAAGGCTATTGATATATCAGGGGTCTCCTTTTTGGTAATGTTTTAACCTTTCATGTAATCGGATCTGGCGTTCCCAGATTATCCTCACACTTTCCCATCTCTAGCTATTATTGTTTTAGGTATTCTGTAAAAGAATTACAGATTAAAACATCTCATTTTTTACACACATTATAATATCGATTTTCATTTTTTTTTCAGTGGTACCTTTCAATGCCCTCTTGAAAGCCTGTGCTGCATTGTATTGATATACTATTTTATTTGATTGACTTGAGGTGTCTGAGAAGTTGTTTGCTGGTGGTCATCTATATAGTAGTTGCGAGGCATTTTCTTGCGTCACCTTATTTTCATCAACTTTGAACCTGGATAGTCAGGATTCACAAAATATCAGGATTCACAAAATACAATAGCATAGCAGTCTTGTATGGACTATGGAATATGGTGGCCCTATGCATATCTAGTGTGTTGGGTGGATGCTTTGAGAAGCATGTTCTGCCTTTTGAACTGTTATTATGATCAGCTCTTCAGAATATGATGCTTTTTTCTATCTTCTATGCTCTAGTAAATCTCTCAAAAAAAGATGTTTTGAGATCTATCCTTTATTCCTGATTTTTTTCTTTTGTAATTGGATAGGTTGTTGATGGAGTGGAATCTCTTTATAATGGTGGTTGCCTTAACGCCCTTAAATCCATTAGGCAATCTATTTCTGGAAGTCTTCGTACTGTGGTTTTCAACAATTTCTTTAGTGGTGCTTGTGTTCCGGTTCTACAGAATCTTCTCCTGGGATCAATTTGTAGATTATCGATCGATCAATCTATCCCCATTCAAAGTGCATGCATTGTTCAGACAATAAATCTGTGCACTTCCGAGGAAGAAAGACTTCTAAAGGTATGCACATCTCAATATCTAGATAACTGCTTTCTACTTGTAAAATTTCGAAACGCAAATTATTACACCTGCAACCAGATTCTCACTTAATATGCTTCAAAAATCATTACCATGAGTTTAGCATTTCCAAGATTTCTAGTTGTCACTACTCCAACACCAGTACAGTGTGCTATAGTCCGTACTGTATAAGATGTAGTGAATTAATATGGTATTATAATGTATTTTTGTTCATTTAACTATGTATTCTCCCGCTTGATGGGTTTTGCTGCCAGTTTCCTTGATACTCATGGCTTTTTTTAACAGAGTATACAAGTTTTGAATGATGCTTGTGGCAGCCAACTCTGCTCCCAGCCTTTAAAGGTGCTATATGTAGTTGGAAATGATAACAGCTCTTTCAATTTAGTCAAGATGCTTGAAATCAATGGTTATACTGTTTCTGTGGAATCAAATCGCAGTATTTCAAATGATGATAACAGGTCAGCAGTTTATGTATTTCTACTGACTATTCGTTTCTCCAGTAATGTTGTTTCCGCAAGCCTTTTCATTTCATTTTGTTTTTCTCATCTTTAACTGAAAATGTTGGTGCTGACACATTTCTTATTTTGAGCTGCTAGCAGCAATTAGGATGTCTGGGGATAGAAGGTAAACAAAAGTTTGAATGGTATTACAGGATAGGAATGTTGGAAAATCAGGCTGTTATAGCATAATGACAATGATGAAACATGTTATAGTTACCATTTTATAAAACCAAGTTGATCTGGACACTACATTCTTGGTAATAGACTTAAACTTAAAATTTGGGTTGTGGAACAGAAATGGGCTGGTAGAGTTATCCGTTGCTACTTTTAAGTTTGTCTCTCAGCACAAAGTACTTATAGTCTCTGGCTCGTTTAACTCATTTTTGTTTGCTTTCTTCAGCCTGGATACGAATATCAGAATGAAACCTGTGGTCTCTGTGATCAATGTGGAGCGCATTTCTACCACCAATTTAGCTTTCTATGAAACTGTAATCTTACCCAACTTCGTGCCATCAATTGATAATTATGTTCAAATCCTCACGAGAATGGCTAGGCACAGTATCAAAGGCAACTTCCATAGCTTTTTGACCAAAGAAGATGCACTGATAGCTAGACCACTTATGGGAATTCTGGAGCAATGTGGGCAGGCGGTGCCTGAGGCCTTAAGAAACTTGCATCTCACATCATCCGTGCCAGAATCATGAAGCTTGGATGTTCACTCATCATCACATCATTCTCAAGATTCTAGAATGTCTTTGCCAGAAGCATATGGTGCAACATCAGTACCATGTTTCTATTACTCGATGGCAATATGCCTGGTTTTGCAATGTGCAACATTCTCACACATTGGGTGTAGCAAGCCACAATGGCTGTGTTGGTGAAAATTTGTGAACATGTTTTAGTTTCTTTTGAGTTGGCTCAGTCTCTTGGTGGTTACCTAACAGAATGATGTCCCAATCTTTGCTCCTGAATGTGCACTCCCCATCATTTTTCACACTCAATATTTTTTATTTGCGCTCTCCCCTTCCAACATTATTTTGGTATGCTAATCATGCTTTTGCCAGATTTCAAGTGTAAATTATTAATGGTGGGTTTGGAATTCGGTAGGTTTTTTTTCAGCTATAAACAGTTAAACACTAACCAGAGTTTCTGTTGCAATTTTGGAACAGTCATGCTAGGTCAAGTCAGTCCTTAACTGGCCCTTGTCACCCAGTCACTAGTCATGTAAAACACAAGCAATTTTTATGACATTTCAAGATGACATGGATAACTTGTAAGTTGTAACACCTCCACATAAATTCTCTCATACAGAAGGGCAGAAAGCAGATGCTAATGCTTTGAGCTATTATCTTCATTTTAACGTTTGTTGTCCTGTGCCTGGGCAGGAGGATCACTTCTTACCTGTCTTTCTTTAAAGTTGCCAGCCATAGGCCTGCCTACGCAGTTCCCCAGTGGCCCTTCTATTAAGGAAATTTCCTAGTTATACTGCATATCTTTTTGCCCTAATATTGTTCTGTTCTATTCTATTCTATAGAGTGTTATGTTTGACCGCATGCAAGCTATGCAATTCGATAGTTTTATCATTAAAAAAAAAGGAGATAAAAAAAAGAGAGTAAGATTTTGTTTGATAAAGATTTTGGTTGTTATTGACTTGAATTCCTTGTTTCGTTATTTGTTGGTTGGTAAAAATGTGTACAAGTAAGCTAATTATATATTAGGTAAGAGATATCGTGTCCAAATTGCACTTGTATCAAAATTTATAAAATTATTGAGTGAGGCTAATCAATAAGCCAGTAACCTAACTCGAACTTAGGACGATAAATTATTTGTTTCATTATGACTAGTTCTTCATTTGTGCCCTGTTTTTGACGAGGTTGAATTTCATCTAATTTAGGTTTAATAATTAAAAATATAATCAGAGAACAAGAAGGCTTGTAATTAAATAGTATCAACTTTGTGGTTAATTCACGTACTTTAATAATGAGATGAGAAGAATAGTAAATATATAAAATAAATTAAAATAAAAAAAGGAATTAACGGTTTGCGAAGGAACAAACAAGTGATTTTATTTATTTATTTCTGGGAAAGAAATGAAATGAAATGATGAATAGACCTCGAGCCAGGGGGGCTTAACTTTCCCTGTTGTCTTCGCATTGTGTAGCCCAAGCATTTGGACCAGACTGTTGATGGTATGGTATCTTCTAGGGAGAGGGTAGTTGGTGGGCAATAGTGGGGTATAATTAGAAACAAATAGTAACACATTAAAAATGATGTTTTATCAACCTCAATAAAATTTAATAAAAAATTGAATCACTTTCTAAATCCCTCTCCCATTTCATTCTCATCTTTTTTTGTAATTCTAAGTATCTATAAGTACATTATACTCTAATTAATCAATCTGATATTTAAAAATTTATTAAATTCTAAGTAATCTAGTCGAGCCGGGTCGATCTACTAAAAAATAATATTTTTTCAATAATAATATACTTTATTTATAAGATTTGAACTCAAAATTTTATTTAAACAAAAACAAGCATCGAACCAATTAAACCAACCCCGTTCATCATCATTACACCTCCCCCATTTCATTGTGATATGAGCAGGACATTACACCTCCTCCCATCTACCAGTCGTTTCACAAGGTTGACCCAAACAATCTCCTCACATCAAAGTTTCTCTATTTGGACCCCGTGGGATCATATCTCTAACGTTTTGATTCTTAAATGATTGAGAGTATAAAATACTAAAAAAAGAAAATATTTTATTGGTACAACCAATTCGTGCGGTCATCATTAATTAATATTACAATTACTCCTTTCAAGTTGTATATCAATTCTTTGGTAATTCTACAGGCTAACCCACCTTTTGCTCTTCCCATCAACTCATGGACCCCCAGAAAGTAGTTGGTATATTTTAGCAAATTGTTAAAAAATCTTACACTGTGTTTGACTACGGTCCATGATATAATAAAAATATTTATTTTTGTTAAAAAGATTAAAAAAAAAAAATTCCATTGCAAGTGCTAATATCAAGAAGAATATGAGAAAAAAATTCATTGCTCATGATAATACTAAAATATATGAGAAAAATTCATTACGCATAATAATGTTAAATACACATGAAGATGGGATATAAAATAAATTTATTTTTAAAATAATTTATTATATTTTTTTTTTCACGATATTGTAACAGAACGATGTATTGTTGCTATGTAATATTAAATGTGCTAGTTTGGTGTATGCAACTCATCACCATGAAGCTTCGCATTTGCCACGTGTTAGATTTCTTCTTGTCGGTGGCGGGTAGCAGCCTGCCTAGTAGCCTAGGAGGGGCCATTGAAGGTTTAACAAGGAAACAATGTGCTACGTTGAACTTATTATATAATTTTCAGAGCCTCCAGCTACCAGTATATAGCATATTCTTTTCTTGATTATTACAGTGATCCAGTAGCTGGGGCGTCGATTTATTTTATATAAAAAAGTTAATCATGATTTGCATTTTTTTTTCTATAATATAATATTCTTAGAAAAGGTTTGGTGGTAAGTATGTTTTTTTAATTCTATTTTTAATAAACTATAGTACAAAGGAAAAGATGATAAACCAGAAAGATTGGTAGTATAGATAAAGGTAATTAAGTAGATCAATCGTCTAATTCAAGAAAAAAAATGGTTCAATTGTCTACAAAGTTATTTTAATGCACGCCTGATTCGATAGATTATTATGAACATTGTTTTGTTTATGTGTGCTACAATTAATTATGCTATTTTTTGTTTTTTTTTATTTACGTGGGGTGTCCGGGTCAGCTTACGCGCACCACGACTATTCCCCACGGCCCACTGGACATCCTGCAAGCCCAGGAGCAGGTAAGGCATCGCGGGGGTGATAGACGTGCACATAGAAGGTCGAACCCGGGACGGGGGCGGAACAAGTCACACGATTGACCACAGCAGCTAGACCCTCAAGTGCTAATTATGCTATTTTTAATATGAAAAGATTTCAATCCATTAATTATAATTAAGCTGAGAAATCTATCTTGATTATTTTCTATTTAATTGAAGCATGCATGTGCATATTCTATTTTTCAAAAAACGTTGACTTGTACTAAAATTAGATGATAGATGGAGATATAAGCCATCCCTTTCTTGATGATATGGGAATATTTATTTATTTATTTATCTATTACGAATAAATAAGGTTCTTTTACTGAAAAAAAAATAAACAAAAACAACCCAGAATCTTTCATTTATAAGAAAAGGGAATTGCTTTTATTTATTTATCTATTTAATTAAATTCTTTTGAACTGATTGCTGTGTACTGCTCCCCTAGACCTAGAGTAGTAAAGCCAAGGATTGCTTAAATTTTTGTTTTTCTGCCAGTTGGGTTAAAGGTGAGACTGCCTTGTCAGCACATATCATGATCCCTGTCATCTTTACTATACTTGCCATTATATTTATGCATACAGATATTCTCATTAAGAGGTTGATCATTAACATGATTAAGTATATCTCGAAATAATTACCCTTTGAACTTTGTAGCTGGCCAAAATTAAGGATAATAATGTGTCAAGGATCAAGGTGGTAGTTGATACGCCCGGGTCTTTGCGATATTGAGAATGTCTTTTACCTCGGTTAATATCTATCTGATTATCATTATTATAATACAAATGCACGATTAATCTGGGTAATGCGGTGTGAAGTGTTTTTCAATTAAAAAAATTAAATTAATTTTTATTTTATCTTTTTACATCAACCTATTAAAATTATTAGAAAATAATATCTAAAAAAACCACTAGCTTAATGCTATTTGAAGCACAAAATGGTTTGAAAAACGTATTCAACTACAAAACAAGAAGTAAGGCATGATATTTGATGATTTTGGACATGGGAGATGGCTCGTGAACAGTACGGTCCCATGAATGCTTGGTGATCGAATGAATGATGGGACACATAGCAACAGACAAGATGACCAGAGAATTCGTGTTACAATGATGATTTCCAAACCCCACGCAACAATGTTAAAAAAACAGGATCAGAGGCCAAAAACTGAACTGGCATTAACCAAATCTAGTCTTGGAAGCTTGTTGGCATCCAGACATGTTCATCAAAATGAAGTTCAATGTGACCAAAAGATGGAATACTCATGTGAGGGAACATATCGAACGTGTTTTTATCTCTTTTATACATAAAAATTAGATTAATAAGCTTGCTTTATGTTATTACTTTTCGAGTTTGATTTTAAAGAGGATTTGGAATTTAAAAATGTGATAAAATTATTAGATGATTAACTCTAATACAAGATCAAGATTGATAGGTAATTAATTTAAATATATAATTTAAAATAGATCTAGATTGTGAAATGACACAATAATTTGTTCGGAAAAATAAATATTTTTCTTGGTTAATAAAAAATAATATTAAATCTATTAAACCTAACCTTCCTAGGTTAGGTTTAATATCTATGATGGGACGTTATCGATCGAAAAACTAATCTAATAATAATTAAAAAAATTAAAATTTGTTGTTGATTAGTGCCCTTCTAATTAAAATGAATTAAAATGAATCTCAACCCAGCTATAGATGGGGCAATTGTCAAGAGAATGAAAGTGAAGGCTAAACTCATTTGAGTCAGTTACAAGCTTAAGGAAATGGACTTCACAGTTTGTCAATAAAGATAGGCAAAGCCCTCATCATCATCAATTAATGTTGAAAACATTTTGCAAGACAAATAAAACTAGAATCCAAATCTCTTTGTCGGCATCAGATTATCAGTACTTTTCCATTTGACTATTTGTTGTTTTATTTAGCATTTCTTACAGTAATAGTTTATTTGTACGCGCTGGTCGAATCATATTTTTAAAATATAAAATAAAATATATCAAGAGCATGTATATTTTGTTTTTCATTGCAATGATATAAGTCTTTATATCTTTTATTTTGTATCTTTGTTTGTAGCGAGTTTTCAATAAAATATATAAGAGAAATTTGGATAACTGTATTTTATTTTAAAAAACTAATATTAAACAATAAAATTAAAAAAAATTAAAAAATAAAAAAGAATATCAAGCTACGTAAACTTTTCAAACCAGTAACCCAAGATATTAGATCAGAAATATCATACATGAAAAAGCAATGAGACTTAATTCCCAACAAATCTAACATCGAATAATGAATTATTATTATTATTCTCATCATTATTATTATCGTCACTACTACTATTACTATCATTACAATTATCATTATCACAACTATTATTAATAAATAATATCACAACCATTATCGTTAGCATTTTTATCGTAATCACTATCATTATCATTGTTACCATTATTATTATTATCATTATCATTATTACTATTAATACTATTGTTATAATTATTATTATTACCACTACCACAACTAATATTAGTATTATTTTTATTCTTATCATTATTTTTATTGCTTTTATAACTACAATTATTATTATTAATAATACTACCACCACCACCACCACCACCATTGTTGTTGTTGTTGTTATCACCACTAATATCATTATTATAATTATTTTAATTATTATTAATAATATTATTACTATCATTACCGCAAATATTGATATCATAATCACTACAACTATCATAATAAACCTTTTAGAATAGTTGTTGCTCCTATTACTACTACTACTACTACTACTACTACTATTATAAATATTATCATCACAATTATCACCATCATATATACAAATTAGAATTGAAGTACTAAATTGAAAAAAAAAGAATGAAATAAGAAATTAAAAGAATGAGGATTGAAATTGTAAAATAAATAAGAATGAAACAAGAAATTAAAAGGAGGACTGAAATGAAAAACAAAACACATGAGAAATTGTAATTGAAGGACTAAATTGAAAAAAACTTCTATAAAAGAAATAAGAACGAAATAAAAAAATTAAAAGAATGAGGACTAAAACTGAAAATCAAATAACAAAGAGGACAACGATGTATTTTAACTGTCAGGAGACAAAAAAAAGAAGGAAAGAACAAAAACAAATGACTATCGGCAACAATACGACCACCACACGCCTACATGCACTACACCATGTGGAAGAGGAGACGGTTGTGTATCTGGTGAGAGTCGGATGACCAGATTTGACCACTTGGTAGCGTCAAATACTCTACCTGAATAGCACAAACACCACTCACTTGATGGTCTGCGCCACTAGATTTCTAAATAAAAAATTGGAAAAAAAACGTGAAAATACAAAAACACCCCTATAAACCTATTAATTATATAAAATACCAGTGTGAAAATACTAAAATATCTCTAAAGGCAAAGCTTTTTTTTTTTTTAAGCTTAAAAACATGTTTTCACTATACATGAATCATGGAAAAACCATAAACATTCTATCCAGCAACTTAATAAATTTTTGATCTTGAAAGCAAAGAAGTATTTTTATTATTAAGAAGCTGGTGAAAAGTTAAGAAAACCTTTGATAAATAATTATGAATTTTGTTGACTCTAAAATAAAATAGAATTTTTAATATATATATATAAAAGAAACATATTTTTTTAATGGCTATTGTGCCAGTGGAAAAGAACAACAAACACTCTGCTTCAATGCTTAAGTTTTTCCCAGTCCAAAGTGTAAAAGAATAACTTCACTGTAGGAATCCAATTGTGTGTACTTCCACACCTTTTAGCTTTTTTTTTTTTTAATTTTAATAATTAAGCACTATGCATTTAGCTTTAAAATCCCCAGGGCCTCTCTTCTCTAATCACATAGCAGAGAAGGGAATATCAGACTTGATCAAAATATTCTCCTCTCTGAAAGAAAAAAAAAAACAAGAGGGTCTTGTAAGCATTTTATATTGCTATTGCTTTCCACATTGCCCTATCTTTTTGTGGTCTTTCTTGGCTAGCTTCCTTTGAAAGATCTACAATCTGTGCATGATCATATATGGCTAGTGGGTCTACTTCTGCAATGGAGTGACAGCTGCTTCAACAATCAAGTCACTGACACCAGTCCATCTTCCTAGCTATCTCTCTTCCACATTGCCTAAACGTGACTCGAAAGCAAAAGGAATTGAGTCATTCTTGTTCTTTTCGCAAAGAAGTATATCCCTCTATATAACCAAGCACACACAAGTGTCACATATTTTTGAGCCTTCCTTGTACCCTCTATCGTATCAGTGCCATTTAGTCCAATGGATCGTGTATCATCTGCTAGTAACATTTTCCCTACTGGTCGCGATGATATTACAGGCCAGTTTGGATTGATTTGGCAAGTACTGAAAGAACCATTGATCGTGCCGGCCTTGAAACTGTTGGTTGTAGTGTGCTTGGGCATGTCAATAATGCTTTTCATTGAACGAGTGTATATGGGAATTGTTATAGTTTTTGTGAAGTTGTTTGGAAAAAAACCAAATAAGATGTACAAATGGGAGCCTATGAAGGATGATATTGAGGTTGGTAATTCAGCTTATCCTATGGTTCTAGTGCAGATTCCAATGTACAACGAAAAAGAGGTACTTTTTTTTTCTCTGAACTATTGCTTTTTGTTTATAGTTTTGCTGTATTCTAATCTCTACTGTTCTATTGTTTTCAGGTTTATCAGTTGTCCATTGGAGCTGCCTGTGGGCTTTCATGGCCGTCTGACCGGATCATAATCCAAGTTCTTGATGACTCAACTGACCCTGCCATTAAGGTTTCTACCTCTTGACTCTCCAGTCTCCTTGTAGTTTGCTGACGGACTTGTATTTGTTTCCCAAGTAAATGACATGTCAAAAATATATGCAGAGCTTGGTGGAACTAGAATGTCAGAGATGGGCAAGCAAAGGCATTAACATAAAGTATGAGATTAGGGACAACAGGAAAGGATACAAGGCAGGAGCTCTTAAAGAAGGCATGAAGCACAGCTATGTTAAACAATGTGATTATGTGGCCATATTTGATGCTGATTTCCAGCCTGAACCTAACTATCTTTGGCGCACCATACCATTTCTGGTTCACAATCCTGAAATTGCTCTTGTTCAAGCTCGCTGGAAATTTGGTAATCTTGATTAGTACTTTAAGCATCGTTAAGTTAATCATTGAGGTATACTAAATAATAATTGAACATTGGTCTGATCATTACTTTTTTTTTTTTTTTGGACTCATTCTTTGTAGTCAACTCTGATGAGTGCTTAATGACAAGGATGCAAGAGATGTCATTGGATTACCATTTCACTGTGGAACAAGAAGTGGGGTCTGCAACCTATGCTTTCTTTGGCTTCAATGGTAAGAATCATATTGAAAAAGCAGTAACATGGTTTGATTTTCTCTTTAATGTGCAATCAGTTTTCATGTCTTAGACATATTGATACAAATTTGGACATTTGGTGCAGGTACTGCTGGTGTGTGGAGAATTTCAGCAGTCAATGAAGCTGGAGGTTGGAAGGATCGAACAACGGTGGAGGACATGGATTTGGCAGTAAGAGCTAGTCTGAAAGGCTGGAAGTTTGTTTATGTTGGTGACCTCAAGGTATCATTTTCAGTCTTAATGACATTCATCAAAAATATTACAAATGAAAAATCCACCAAATTTTGATTAGCCACCAACCTTACCAGCTGGCTAGGTGATTAGTACGTATGTCAGAAAAGTTGTTAGATATGCAAGTCCTCTGCTAATCACATGCGGCCACTTGTTAATACAACTTGGTTGATTTTTTTGCATTTTTAGGTGAAAAATGAATTACCAAGTACTTTCAAAGCTTACCGATATCAGCAACACAGATGGTCTTGTGGGCCTGCAAATCTCTTTAAGAAAATGGCAATCGAAATAATCAAAAACAAGGTACACTATCTTTTCCCTTTTGGTCTGATAGTTAAGAAAACAGAAAAATGAGACGAAATGGTTGGTTCATCCTCCAGTTTTAACTAATAGCATACAATTTACTGCAGAAAGTGTCACTGTGGAAGAAGTGTTATGTGATCTACAGTTTCTTCTTCGTCCGAAAGATTGTGGCACACATTGTCACATTTGTATTCTACTGTGTTGTTTTGCCTTCAACTGTTCTGGTTCCTGAAGTAAGCGTTCCTAAGTGGGGAGCTGTCTATATTCCTTCAATTGTAACTCTCCTCAATGCTGTTGGAACTCCTAGGTCTGTCTATCTATCCTAAATTTAACCAAACTTTCTTACTGTCCAGTTTCGTAAAACTGATGTTATTTGTAAATTCCTAATACTTCTGAACCTGCATAATCTTGCAGATCACTCCACCTGATGGTTTTCTGGATCCTATTTGAGAATGTCATGTCCCTCCACCGGACGAAGGCAACTTTCATAGGTTTGCTGGAGATAGGAAGAGTGAATGAATGGGTTGTCACTGAAAAACTAGGAGATGCTCTCAAGGGAAAATTACCTGCTAAAGCTACCAAGAAACCGCGGATTAGGATAAGAGAAAGGTAGACTTAACATTCATGATTCCTATATGAGGATATCAGGAACCAGTTTTTAACGATTCTGATATTGTTTTCTTAATGGTTGAATGTTAACAGATTACATTTGCTAGAACTTTGTGCTGGAGCCTATCTCTTCTTCTGTGGATGCTATGATTTTGCCTTTGGAAAGAACAGATACTACATTTTCCTCTTCCTTCAATCTATTGCCTTCTTCATTGCTGGATTTGGTTACATCGGCACCTTTGTCCCCAACTCTTAGCCAACAAGAATCATGGCTAAACATTGTCTCCTCCCAATACTTGTCGTTCCTACGTTGTTTCTTGTCTTCAAGAAACTACAACACTGTCATTCTTTGGGGACAATTTTTTCTTATCGTTGTTGCAGATCATTGAAGCAAAGGCTGGGCATTCATTTTCTGCTGAACACTGTACTAGGGAAACTGTTTTTTTTTTTTTTTGACCTTTACAAGAACCATTGTGATTTGTTGTCATTTTTCAGAGTACAAAATACAAAGAAAAGAGAGTAAATTGGTAGAAATAGTAGCATATACGTTGTACCAGCTCCCAAGTAATGTAGACATCTTTGTGAGGGTTGTTTGATTTAGAAAGTTGGAATTTCTTTTGCAAATAATAATGCAGATGGACAAGAATCTGTAATTCAAATCAAAATTCTTACAATTAATTATGTATACCCTTTCTCATTTTTATTTTTATTTTTTCATTTTCGAGTGTTTTGTTTTCATATCATGGACGGATTCAATGATGTTTTATCTAATAATAAAAAATAAAAACTAGATGATGTTTTATACATAATAATTTATCCAAAATCATTTCTTAAATATATCATACATTATTAAAAAACCTCGAGTAATACAAAATCATAAATACAGCAATTGAAACTTCGAGGAGAATGGTTTCGAGGAGGAAATCTTCAGTAAAATTAACATCATTCAAAAACGCTCTTTTCGAAGTTCTTCTTTTGTTATTCAAAAAAAAGAAAAAAACCCTTCAATTCAATAAGAACAGAAGGGAAGACCACCATTTTACCCAGGACAGAAGCTTTGGAAAAGCTAGCATACAAAACATTGCTGCATCGTGCCTTCCAACACAAGTTTAATATGCATTTGGCGTGGGCATGTAGAACTTTCCTCGTCCATAAATCATTAATTTTAGCTTTCGTAAAGCTACTGTGAGACAGTAATTAAATAGCCAAGAACAATGAAGATTGACATCAAGGAGCTTGTGCAATTACTAAAACCAAATAATTAATTACATACACATTCCCAGAAGAAGAAGAAAAACACAAGACACGTAAAAAAGTTGCATAATCCTGATCGAAAACCAAAAACAGAAAGAAGTGTGCATCATCAAATAAATGGTAGAAATAATGTCTTCCATCAAAATATAACTAATACAACACAAACATTATTAGGCAACTAAAGGGAAATGAAACCTTCTCTGACAAGCAAGCCAAACATGAGAACAAAGAGACCAATGGTGATACACTGTGTAGGAGAGACAAAAGTCTGTGAGTAAGCAGACAAGGTGATGGTTGCACCAACCAATCCAATCCAAAAAGCACCTAAGTTCCGATTCATGGCTGTGTCCCTTCTTTTTGCTCGCTTCCTTCTTGGTTAGTTTGTAGCTCTTCTTGCCCTTTTTATGGGATATTTTGAAGATGATGAGACCAATTCTTGTACTCTTGGATCAAATATCCAAGATTCAAGCTAGTTATGTCCTTTGAGACCAAGTTTAGGCCAAGAGCTAATGTATAAAGTCAACTCATATGAAGGATTAGATCTATGATTTTGATTATTTGACTATGTATTATAAGTCTCAACTAGTATGTATATTTATTTTATTATTACTATTTTTTTTTAAGGCAGCCATTGAAAAGGACAGTAGAATGGGCCTGTTTTAATGGGCTCTTCGAACATTTGCCATGGCAGATGGGTGGGTATTATATAGACCCACCTGTTTCTGATGGATCGATTACATCATGGATGGGCGTTTCAGCCCAAGATCCAGTGTCCATGACGTGCGTTATCAGTTTGATTGAATGTAGAAACCATAATTTAATTAATTATCGAATTCAAATTTGAGTAAATTTATGGCTTGTGATCATAAGAAAGGGCAGAATATTATTCTCTTAACATTAATATGTAAACTCCCTTTAACACGAGATTTGCTAGATCAATTAATACCATATGCTAAATAAGGAAAAAATGGACTGTAAATATTCAAGGTTCATAAATGAAGTTGAGAAATCATATAGCTTTCAAGTAATATTGAAGTAATTACATATTAATATATAGAAATTACTGCTATCGATTACGAATTTACTCTTAACAATGTTCATGAGATTTACTTTGATCACAGGATCGATAAATCTTGCCAAGATCAAATCCACTGACAATATTAAGCTAAATGCATAGCTCATAACATCCAACACGCCCATCAAGAAATTATTATTTCTAATGGCTAGCCAAAACTCTAACACTAGCAACTTTCCCACCCAGATCTCTGTTAAGCCAGTTTGTTATTGGCCCACTGTGTGTTCGCCGCGATAATGGATCAAAACCCATCTCCTACCGATTTTTTTAGCTTAGCTTGGTGCAAGATGCTTTTAAAAAATAATTTTTAATTAAAAAATATTAAAATAATAATTTTTAAAATTTTAATATTAACTCGTAAAAAATACAAAAAATATTAATTTAATGTTTTTTAAATAAAAAAAAAATTAAAAAATAGAAATTACTATAGTGCCAGACAGCAAAGTGGCACCAAGAACATGCACGGCCTTCGGCTATAGCGTAGCCCAGGTGAGTCCTTATTATCGGACACAACCCCACCAAAACCGCACCCGTGGTGCTGAGGTCCGGATCCTTAACAACAAGATAAATTCCTCCTTGAAGCCCACCTAGAACTCCCTGACAGCTAGGGAGTCCTTTGGTGTCATCATCTTCGGAAAACTTTATTTCCTATGACTGTTGTCTTTCCCGTTTTCTCCTTGGTCTAGTCTAAGTTAAGATTTCCTCATCTTTTTGTTTCGATTTTTTTTTTACAGAAAGCACTAATTCATTATAAAAAACGATAAATGAGAAAGAAAAAAAAACTTCAAAAAAAATTGAGCATTGGATCATGATTTGTCACCAATCCAGTGACTCGTGTATCTTTTAAAAATATTTTATCAATTTTGTTAGGATTTTCTTTTTCTCCTGAGAAGAGGGAAGAAAAAGGATCTTCTTCAATGGATACATGATCCCTATACCGAATGCTCTTACGAAAAAGTTCTGAAGGTTGCTGGGAGGATTTTTTTTGTTTGGAAATATAATTGCAGTTGCTTTTCACTCAGAAATATATTAAGATAATTTTTTTTTTTTAAAATTATTTTTAACATCACTATATCAAAATATCTAAAAACACTAAAAAAATATTAATTTAAAACAAAAATAAAATAAAATTTAATTTAATTTTTTAAAAAAATATTTTTAAAACACAAAAATAAATAAGTTCGAATTGTTCACTCAAGGGGCGGACACATGTGTACAGATTACTTGTGACGGTTTCCATACCCGACGACATTCAGGGAAGAATTCGGACCCATCGAGAAGGGATAATCAAGAACCAAGAAGCTGAGCTAGCTACGGCATTTCTTCTTTCTCAACAAGAGTGAAAAACCTCCTCTCTACTCCTGGCAGCGTAGAAGAAGGCCTGGTGAAAGGTCCAAGTGCATGTTTAGTATGAATATTTTTCAAAAGTTTTTAAAATATATTAAAATAAATTATTTTTAATTTTTTTCATTATCATTGTATCGAAATAAAACATAAAAAAATTATTTTTAAATAAATATATTTTTCAAATATACATAAACAGAGGTTAAATACAATACAAAATATGCACTTATTGTAAGTATCAAGTCAAACCGATTCATGTATAGCAATGCAGTTCTTGCCTCCCTTTCTACCCGCACTAGAATATGTAGCATGGGTGGGTTAGTGGGTATCTTTCTATGTTTATAAATGTGTTAACAGATATTTTTTAAAGTGTTTTTTTTAATATATTAAAATAATATATTTTTATTTTTTTAAATTTATTTTAAATATTAGTATATTAAAACAACTTATAAACACAAGAAAAATTAAAAATTAAAAAGATATATTTTTTAATTATAATTTAACCATAATTCCAAACAATGCCTTTGCATTAACTGCTTTGTTAGAGTACAGCTAAACTAAGCGGGAAGAGCATATTGAATTAACAGGTTAGAATTCAATGAAAAGAATTCATTCAAAACTATATTTATGTGCTTTTTCAAAGTCTATTTAACATGAGAAAATATTAAATAAAAATAAAAAAAACTTAAAAAAATATTTTAATATATTTTCAAACAAAAAATACTTTTAAAAAATACAATACTACACTACAATAACAAACAAAATCTTAGAATGAGTTAGGATTTCATTGTCTATTTGTTATGATTTGTTTTATAAAAGTACTAATTAATTGAAAAAAAAATTCAAAAAAAATGCGAGTCTTGAGATCATGGTTGGTCACCAATCCAGTGACTCGTGTCTTTTTATTTTTTTCATCTTCTTAATATTTACAATTATTTTAGTTCCTAGAGTAATGATGTTCTAGCGGAATATTTTAAATTAATTTCTCAAATAATACGAATAAAATGGTGTAGAGATCCATACCACAACAACTACTCCCATACTAATTTGGTTGGTCTACCTATAAGCATATCTATTTAACTTGGATACATAAACTAGACTGGATTTGTTTTTGTTAAATTGGTTAAAACTCAATCAAATTTAACTGGTAATTTAGTTAATTTAATTAAATTCAAGTGAGATTTAACCTAGTTAATTTTAATAAATTTTTAATATTTAATATTCAAAATGATGTTATCTTAATTTTATTTTGAATTTTTATTTAAAATAATAAATTTTCATTTTAAAAAAAATTAAAACAATATCATGCCAACCCACGAGTCAATCCAGCCCATGAAATCGAGCATTGGTTTCCATTGTAGGGCTCCTAACAACTATATCAAATTCCCACGTGTCTCCTTCATAAATATTGCAACTTTGATGGCCCCAATTTGTTTTTAACGAGGTGAGAAGTAACTTATACTTTAATGAATCCATGGAGGAGTAGGCAGCTAAATTGCCGACCCAGTAATCAATACGGAGAGGGGGCAGTACTTTGATGGTCCAATTTTTTATTTTTTGTTTCTTTTTAACGAGGTGAAATAAATCCAAAAAATTTTAAATTTTTTTTTTACTAAAATTTAATATAATTTATATATTTTGGATCGTTTTGATATATTAATATCAAAAATAATTCTTAACAAATAAAAAAATATTATTGAAAAATTATTTAAGAAACAACAGTCAGTACAGAGCGCCCTCTAAAGCTTTAATGCATAGAGGAGTTGGCTGCCAGATGCCAACCCGGTAATAAATACGGAGAGGGGACAAAATTAGGCCCACGTGTGAAGCAGTCACGGTAAGAGGAGTCGCGGCGGTCACTTACGGTGAAGTATGCAATATGATATTAACAACCGCCCAATAGATGCACGCAACGTGGGAATCATCACGTGAATGCATGTACGGATTTGCAGAGGAAGCAACATGTATGGCGGTGATGTGTTGGAAGGTGACAGGCACCATAATATTATTTTTCAATCTTGGTGTAAATAAAAAATTGATTTTCAATTCAGGTAAAAATATTTTTTCTCGGTGGATCCTAAATTTATTTTTATTTCATTATTAAAATAAAAATGCATCAACATAAAAAATAAAAAAAAACTAGAATACCAACAAAAAGATAATAAAAACTTAAAATTGTGAACAAATCAAATCACAGTTACTTGTTAAAGCACGAATTAAACGGTGCAACATATGGCTATGGTTATCACAAGAATTGTACTATTTGTCTTTAATGATAAATCTTGTATGCTCTTCAAAACTAAGTGTAAACAAACTTGAGATGGAAGTAGAGGACAATCATTTTAAAATAATATTTTTTTTTGTAAATTTTTAATAAATCAACTAAAGCCTCTATATATAAATTTTGAAAGAGAAATACAAACTTTTTTTTTTTTTAATGTGGGACAAAGGCTGTAGGTAGGACTTGAAAGATATAAGAAATATTTTTTTTATTGATGCGTGGAACAAAGTTTTATATTTGAATTTTTTATTTTTTTACTAATTTTATCGAGAGTTCTTTAAAATTAATTTTTTATTTATTTTAAATATTTTAATATTATTCCATGTTAAAGCATTTATGTTCAATAATATTTTTTAACAAAGATTTAACCTCCAAATTGGATAAAATCTTCTTAAATTGTGAAAACATCATCTAATCGACTGCTATTTTTTTTTTAATTTTTAATTTTAAAATTAACAACTAGATAATGTTCATTAATATTAGCAATCATAACGCTCAAAATCAGGCAAGTCTCTTCATCCTCACTTTCTTTCTCTTCTTCACACCCCCTCTCTCCACCTTCTCTCCCACAGACAACTACCTCATTTCTTGTGGCTCCACCATTGACAACCGTCGTTTTATCTCTGATTCCCATCCAAATTCGCCACTTCTCTCCTCAACGGAAACGATTCCGCTCACCAACCAGAACCCGTCTCCCAATTATCCCCAAATCTACAACACTGCAAGAATTTTCAAAACACCTTCAAAATATGCTTTTGAGGTCAAGGAACCGGGGACTCGTATGGTAAGCCTTCATCTTTACCCCTCTTTCTCTTCCATTCCGGACTTAGATGATGCTCAATTTCACGTTTTGGTTAATGGACATGTTGATCTAGGCAATTTTAGTGTAGGCAAAGTTAGGGACTTTGCAGCTAAGGAGTATTTTATACGGATTGATTCTGTCAAGGTTGTGATCAATTTTGTTCCTACAAAGAAGGGTAATTTTGGGTTTTTCAATGCAATTGAAGTGATATCTGCACCTAAAAGATTTGATTGCTCGTGGGATTTCCTGTTAATGGTGATGATTTGTGAGTGTTTGTTTTCTGTTAAAACTTTCTTTTTTTTAATTATTTTTTTTTAAAAAAATATTAAACTAATATTTTTTTTAATATTTTTGATATTGGTATTAAAAATTTAAAAATAACTTTTTAAATATTATATTATTTAAGGGGTTTCTTGTAGTTTTTGATATTATATTAGCTTTTATTTTAAATAAAAATTTCACTTATAAATATATTAAAATAATATTTTTAATTTTTAAAATTTATTTTTAATTTCAACAGAAATTATTTCTTAACACAATAATTTACAAAATATTTTTTTTCCACTGCTTGGAAAAAAACTCGCCAGCAGTGGCCAAAACGATTTTTCATCTCTTTAAACCAGCAGAATAGCAACGACATGACATTTTTGGCATCCAAAACTACTTAAGATAAACGAGCCCTCTGTTAATACATACTTGTTTTTTTTCTCTTTTTCCTAGAGCCATTCTTGGTTGGATCTCGAATCTATTCAAAAGTTGATCCATGGAGTACAACATGGAAGGATCCGACCCGAACCTGATCAACCATAGTAATTAGGTATGATATGTTTGTATGAACAAGTCATTAACACTCACAGGTTATTTCAGAAATTTGGCGAAGAGTAGCAGACCCCAATACAAATTTCTGGTAAATAACAGCACTAGAAACGAAGAAACAATCAAGAACATTTATGACTGGTGAGGAGAGGATTTTTCAGCAGAGAAAGGCGTGACAGACCAGTGACCAACACTAACCAGAGGCAAAGCTCACCATTCTGATTCTAAAGGCATCAGCATACACAAGAGAATTGGGATAGCTGTCAACCTAACTACTGGATGCTGACGAGAGTGCATGCGTACTCTTTTTAGCTATCCTCTGGGCAGCTAGAAGAGACATTTGTGTGAACCTCACGAAAGTAAACCCTTATTTTATTGACGGTTTCAACCAATAAGTCAAATGTAATATTCAATTCAATTACATGTTACTACATAGCAGAGAAATAGCTGCTTTTATGGGGGGAGGGGGTAAACGAAAAGTGCATCAAGAGATATCCAGAGAAAACTCTTGTGGTATTGATCTATAATTCAAAAATTGTAATAAAAATCCCTGAGCCTACAAAAAGTTTCCAAGTCTATTGCTCGAACTGAGGTTGCAGAAGCAAATCTATCGAAGTTGAGATAGGTTCTTATTTTGATTGAACTGATCCAAGTTGAGACAGGTTCTTATTTTGATTGAACTGATCCAAGGCATGTAACAATTATAATAAACCACATCAATTTCTAAATGTCCGCTTTCTGGTAACTCTGACCCGGGGTGGTCTCCAGTATGTCATAGTGACCATATCCATGAAACAGCACATTAATGGGATTGACTTCATCTTTCTGGTACTCTTCACCGTAATTTACTATGTTTACCAAATTACCCGTTGTCCTATCTCTCATGAACACTGATATCATTGTCCTGAGAAATTGAGTTTAGAGAAGAGGTGTGTCAAACTTAGAGATCAAGCAAAACATAAAGAAATTGGAATTCAAAAACAGCATGCAAGTCCAACAATGGCGATGATAGCATTTTGCACTCTAGTTAGGAGTACAACAATTCTGTTTTGCTATGACATCACCCATTAGCACACCATTCAATTTTGAATGGGGCCTTTTCAACAAAGTGGACTAAAAACAAGGCTGTGGTATTGGTCTACAGTTCCCCTGCCCCACCCACCATTAATGTGGCATAAAAGAAAGAAGTTCAAATTCAACCTTGAGTGTCAAGCCTTATTTCTCCACATAATCTATCAACAGGTACACATCACACAAGCACGCACACCTACCCATAAACATGAATGCAGATGCAGATTCCAGAAAAATCACAACTTTGAAGAAAAGCAGGATTTTGCTGTTTCCTGAGGCCATCTTCTAATATGGAGACTCTTTCAGAAGAACTGGGAAAAAAACTATTTTACATATTTATACTAAAGTGGATTGATTCTTTTGGTTTTTGTTCACAGGTGATGAAAAAGTGAAGAGCCATGTCTACATGGCATCATGGATCAGCAAGGGCGTGACATGTATAAACTATTCAGTAATGGAAGCAATAAAAGAAATAAAGAACTCAAACTCACTTTAAAACATGAGAAGCCATTAACAACTCAGGTTCCCCACCCCATACATAAGGTTGTTGAATTCTCTTGACATATGCATCAAAATCTCCTTCAATGAACCTAAGTTGATCATGACAAAACCAAACCATAAGTACCATTATAGCTAACTTATAAACCACAAAGTGCTTACAAATGTAACGGCCACAGACTTACCATTCAGTTTCTTCCCGCCTCTTTAGAAGCTCATCAACAACCTGTTAAGACAAAATTTGGTTATGCATATTGTTAGACACTGAGGAAAATTATTGCAACCTCAGAAACATATCTAGAAAGTCCATACATACAGAAATCAACTTCAGTTCAATTTAATTATATTGAATCGAGCCAATTCCCTTGTTAGAAATTTTGAGTTAGGATTGAATTCCTTGTGTGAGCCAAAATATGGATCGGTATTGAAATTAGACTGTTCTAAGTAGTTGCAAAATTCATAGGATGACATACGACTTGCTTCAAAAGCACCCTCATTCTACCCCAATATAATCCAAACTCTAATCATCCAATGAGGGGCTATAGGCAAAACAAATTCAACAGAATTATCAGTTCAATCTGTTGGTTTAAAATTTATAGTCAAAACAAACAAGAAAATTCTACCATAAAAACAATTCGATGAATTCCACCGTAAAACATATTCTTAAGAACTCAATAACTGTAAACACCAACACTTACTTGAGCTCTTAATTCATCAGCAAGTTCTCTTTGGCGATTTTCATCAGGGGCCTCCTCTCCATTTCTCAAACAAGCCATGTGAGCTATTGCTCTAAATAGACATCGCCCATCCGCCAGCACCCCTGCAGCATCCTCATTTTAGATTCTACCCATCCAAACGCAAACACATGCATGCGTGCACATACTCCAGTAACAAACGACAACATCATCAATGAATTGAAAGCGCATAATCAAGCATGATTGTGCACAAACGTACATGTATTTGCCCTAGATAGAAATATCAGAAAAGGCCATTGCACAAAATAAAGAAGATTGTGTGATCACTTTAGCAAAACTGAAAAAAAGGTTAACATCTATACTTGGCTTCATTGTAATTTGCACCGAATAGAAAGATTATAAAACAAAAAAAAAAATCAAAATTAAAAAAATTGACTGAAAAGCAGCATCCATAATACAACAAAGCTGGCAAATTTTAAAGAAAAAATGAAAAGGAAATGATTAGTGTATTCCCAACCAATAGATAGAGCACCTTTTTTTTTTTTTGTAATGATATTACAAATCAAACTGTCTTTTTGAAAAAATATTTAGCAAATCCATAGTTCATATAAAAAAAATCAATGCAATGAAATAACCCCAATTAACCAATTAACCAATCAAATTACATAATCACTCATTAAAAAAACACTAACAAATAAACCAAAAGAGAGAATCTTTTTAATGAGGATAAAGCAAAAACAGAGTGTGCTGTTACTTTTATGGATTAATAATTGTAAGCAACCTGTAACTTTATAATCAGAACCAACAGTAGCGTCACTGCTATCCTGTTTCGCGTCATCAGAACTCGCATTCAAATCGCCACCGTCAATTCTCTCTTTCTCCTGATGATCAACATCATCGATGTTATTCACATCACTCAAGAACTCGATCGCCGGAGCAAGGCAAGCACAAACGCCGAACAACAACCACGCCGAGTCAGGCCGGTGGAGCCACCTCGCCGGTCTCCCATCCCACGCCGCGTTCCACGACCCCTCCCCTCTCACACTCCTCCTCTCTGTCCTCCTCCGCCAATCAGCCGGCTGAATCACGTGCCATATCGCCGCCGCTCCTCCGCAGCCTGAATCAGCGCTGCACAAGTTAGAGTGGTGGCGGCGAGCCGCGGTGGAGGAGCCGGATAGGTGCAAAGAGAGGCGGTTGTTACTGTTGTGGTGGTGGTGGTGGTTGAGGTGGAAATGAGTGAAGAGAGAGTTGAGGATCCAGTTAGGCTTGGGGCGTGCGCAAAGTACACCAAGCATATCACAGTTTTGGTGGCTATGTTTTCTTGCTAATTTGCGCTTGAATTTTCTTAACCTACGCACCCATCACCACTGTTTGTGCTGGGCACTGGGCAGCACCTTATTCTGCGCTGCAGAGATAAAGGGAGAGAGGGAGCTCTAAAATATCTGCAGGAGGATGGGTTAGCAATCCTTCTGACGGCGAAGCCTTTTAGAGAGAGAGGAAGGGCGGTGCGGGGTCCACGATATTTTACGCTTTTAATTAAGTAATAATAATTAAGTACATTAAACTCTTAATTAACCCTTTTAATTTAAATGACATAATTGGTCATTCTTTGGTAATCTATATAATCAATCCTTATAAATTCAGAAATATTCAATATTGGCCTCTATAATTCGAAATTTGAAGAGCAAGGCTATTTCTCTTGGGTATCTAATCAGGTGACCTGAGAGGAGAGAAAAAAAACCTTTCAAGAACCATGAGCTAAACCCTTGAGCTACGAAGGGCGATTACTAATTGAGGGTAAAGTGGGCATTTGATGTGAGCACGTGAGTGTTGTTGGGTCACGCGGAAGTTGGAACCAGGAAAGTTGGAGATGATGACGATGTTTTTTTTTTTAAAAAAAAAAAATTATATATATATATATATATATATTAATGTGAGTGTTTTGTGTGTGATTTATGCAAGCGTGGGAACTTTGGTAATGACCGTGTAAGAGCGTGGCTTGGTAGGTTTGCCTAATATGGTTTTGTTTGATTTTGGATGTAGAAACTTCTGGGGGAGGTCAAATCCCTCTTGTTTACCAAACACTACAAACCCTATCCTAGAATTTCATTGTATTACAATGAGTTTGGGTTTTGTAGAGTTAAATATGACAATGGTTAGGTATAATTTTATCTTCGTTTTTATAATAACTCATTTGCATCACAAACTCTGCACAAAATCATCGTAAAAAACAAATTAGATTGCCCAAATAAATTAAATAGAGTGTATTGGTGTGTTGTGTGGGATAACTTGTTTGATGAAGTTATTTGCAATCATTTTCAAAGATATTCTGGGTAATAATAAAAATACATTGTTCTCGATAACTCACCAAAAAATAAAAACTTAGATTATTAGATTATTATGTGAATTTGATGTGTTGATGTCAACAATAACTTATATTAGAGGTCAATTATTTATTAGATCGTATAATTTTATTTAATTAATTTATAATCATCTTTGAGTTGATATAAACTTTGATCAATAATGTCATTAAAATTCAACCGAATCAACTATGTTTGGCTAGCCTACTAGATTATACCGAGATTAATAATGGTTCTCAACCAACAATAACTCATATTAGAGGTCAATTATTTATTAGATTGTATAACATTAAAAAAAAATTTGATGATATGGCTTGTTAATTGAGCTTGTAAATAAAAATTATAGAATGCCTTTGTGAAATAAGTCTGAGATTGATCGTTTAACAAACAAACAAAAAGAAATGAAAGGCTTGTTAACTGAGCTAGCAATTGATGATGTTATGGACGACATCTTTATGCACCAATGAGGGCATTTTATATTAGAGATCAATTCTCAGCGATCAAGCATTTTACTAGATGAATTTTCTTTGACCATGTTATAAATAAACAATTATTTTTTAATTCTCTAGTGTCTGTCATTCACGAATAAACAATGGCCCTTTCGATCAAGTAAGCAATTCTTAGTTCCCAGGGACTATTCAGTATATCTGGATGCTTCGCACAAAAAGTTGTTCATGTTTATCAATATTATTATGATGATAAATTTAACTTAGCAATAGTGTTTTTTTTTTTTTTAGGAGAGTTAAATTTTAGATCTGGTGATAGCATTATGAAACTTTTTGTATTTAATTCTGTTTTAGAATCCAAGAACAATTTTAAATCATTTAAAGTTGATGCTATTTGCAAGCTTATTGAAAATCTTTGTCCTGAAGATTTCAATAAATAAAAGATATATTATTTGAGATTTTAGTTAGAGCATTACCATATTGATGTGATTCATCATGAGAGTTTTCATAGTATGTCTATCATTTTCAAATCATGTTCAAATTAGTTGAAACAACAAATAAATCACAACAAATCATTTGACTTTGTATATTGATCGTTTTATTTTGAATTTGTATGTCTTTACTGCCACCACAAAGTAAGCATTTTCAAATATGAAGCATGTTAAACGTATCTCACAATAAAATAAAAGAGGAGTTCTTAGTGGATTCTATGATGATGTACATTGAACGAAAGATTGCTGAAGATATCAATTCAGATTCAATCATAGATGAATTCCACTCCACGAAACATTGAAGGGTGCAAATTTGATGATGTTGTTTATTTTTACCTTCACTTCGGTTTTATATACTTTAAATTTTAGTTTTTTATATTTTGGGTTATGTATTTGAATTGAAATTTTATTGTTAACTTGACAAGTTCGTATTAACGAGTTAATGATTGATATTGAAAAAAAAATTATATACTTGCTTAGTAGACAATGAGGAAAAAAAAATTGGCTCTGCCATTTTTTATTTATACACACACACACACACGGGGCCATTTTTTTTTTTATATATATAGGGTTTGGCACTTGCTAACCTACTTTGGCTTTGCCCCAAGGCGATGTTATAAGATTGATGTTGGATTCCTGAATATCATACACGCAGCGGAAACTATAAAACAAAATTATTCAGAATTCCTTATGATCCCTTTAAATAGAGTTAGAGTTGTTTAGGAATTTATTACCCAAATATCTGATCTGTTTTTTGCTTTGAATAATTATTTGAAGGCTAAGCTGTTGCAAACCACAAGCCGTCCAAAATTTCGGTCTCCAATGGTAATTCACACAAACCACCCGTGAGAAATTTTATAAATCCCTGTTTAAGAGAAAGGAATTGTTATGCCTAGAGTGCGAGCTCCAATTCTGTGTTTTAATAGTTTTCTGTCTAATATACAATCTCTTAAAAAAATAACTCTCAATTGAATTGTCACGTGACTTACTATTTTTATGGAAATTTGAATAACTCTATAAATTGATAAAATATCAATTTGTTCATTGAATAATATCTATTTATTAATTCAGGATAATTTTAGAAATTAACTCAATGAAGTCCTTACTTGATTTTTCTTGGTTCAATGTACATGTCTTATGACAAATACTTACATATTAATTATAGGTATCATTTATACCTCAATTTATGAGAACAACTGCTTCTTTTTCATAAAGGAAAATACATAATATGTAACAGTCTTTACAACTCTAATGAATGTCCAGTATTTAAAAGAATATCATCTAGGAACATTTTAGGAACAATGTTTTGATGCAATATGAATCTCATAATTATAATAATTTTATAATTTTTTTTACAAAGTATTTTTGTTCCATAGATTTTATATTTACTTTAGATTTATTAATATAATATTACATGAATATTAAAAATAAATTAAATTTTTATTAATAATAAATATATATTTATATAAATATAACAATGCCACGTGTAACAACCGAGTAGTATTAATCTAACAACTGATTCCTCGGCGTGAAAGATTGATTTTTCAATAGTAGGACATTGCAAAGGCTTGTTAGTCAAACTTAATGAAAGGCTAATGGTTGAATCGTGTTGTTCGATTTGATGGTGAAAATGGTAATTGAAAGGAGAGGAGATTATTATTTGTTTCCATGCAATCCAATTACTGGACAAGAAACAACATGTATTTTCTTTTTGAAAAAAAAATAATCATTCAAACTCTAACTCAGAGAAGGGAAAGAGAAGAAGAACAAGCAACAATAATGCATCTATCACCATCACATCTGCCGCCTGGTGTTTTTGACCAGCACGTTTATTTTTATGGTTAGAAGTGTGTTTTTTTTTTTTAAAAAAAAAAATTTATGTATTTTAGATAATATTGATGTGTTGATATTAAAAATAAATTTTAAAATAAAAATATATTATTTTAATATATTTTTAAATAAAAATACTTTAAAAAACAATATCCGAATCTTCCAATATAACTGACCATCAACGTGGAAATGCCATGACAGCTCTCTCTTTGTACAGTCGTGGAAGCCAGGAGAAACATACAAAGGTCTCATGTTGTCAGTTGACAGAGTCGGTAGATTTAAAGTTTAACTTGGTTTAGATTTGCTTTTAAATAAATCTTGAAATTGATACATTAAACTTTAAAGATTTTTATTTAAAAAATATATATATTTTTATTAATACTTTAAATCTAAACAGTATAATTTCGAAATACATAAGTTGAGCCGATGGACTCCGTCAATTGACATCATCAACTTAGATCTGTCAAGTCTGAAAAATATGATCACAACAACCAAGAAAAAAAAAATAGCATAAAAAATTGGTGAAGCAAGTCAAACGTGAAGCACGGGAAAACACTCGTCCTTGGTGAAAGGATTCTATTACATGTTTGGACTCTTTCTCTTTTTGTTATTTCCCAATGTTATTTGTCTTCTTATGTACAGTTCAATAGTCGAAGTGGTTTTTATATTGTTTTTTTAAAAAAAAACAGATACATGCATTAGCATCTACGTTTGATGAGATTGAAGCCAAAAGATGTGAAAAATAAATTTCTAATTAGTCAACTAATTACCATACAAATGGCATGAATTTAAGACCCAGTTGGAAAAATGTAAATTATTTATTTGGTAATAGAGGTTGCTTTTTAAAATATATATATTTTTAAAAATTATATTAATTTTTTTAGAATTTATTTTTGATATCAGTATATCAAAATGATCTAAAAACAATAAAAAAATTACTTTGAAGTCAAAAAATACTTAAATTTTTTTTAAAATATAGATCGGAAAGAAAAACTTGCTTGTGAGAATTCGCTTTTTTATTCCTCGATCAATTATTTCAGTGCCACTTCAATTACTAGAATCAAAGTGATAATCCATAATACGAACGTCTTTGTAAATCTTGTCAAGTTAATGCAAAGAATCAAGATGGGAGAAGAGAATTATATTATAATTAATACTAAACTTGTAAAATAGGATAGAACACCTTCTTCTTTTCCCTTTTGGAAGAATAAAACGAAAATATGGTCCTAGGCCTGATTGCGGGTTATGACCGGATTGTCTGGGTTAATTTTTTTTTTTAAATCAAAATGATGTTTTTTTAGTAAAATAATAAAATAAAAGTCAACGGGTTGCAACCGAATTTTTATTTTTCATATATTATTTTTAATATCAGCACATCAAAACAATATGAAAACATAAAAAAATTTAAAATAAAAAAAAAATTAAATTAATTTTTTAAAAAGTATTTTTAAAATACAAAAACAAAAGATATCTTAGATTGCATAAATATCCTGCCATCCAAACATGTATTTGTCAAGCAAGTAGTTAGAAACAAAAAGGAAGCATTGCTGGATGCCATGGATAAAAGTTTTAGCAGTTTCTCTCACAAACCATATCAGCTTCCAAGATTGTATGAGCCATTTTCCTTTCCCTTGTCTTCTATCCTCTGCATCAGTAAAGAGTGTATATATATATATACATTGGCGTGGCAATTTCATAAGGTGCGAAGGAAAAGGCTTGAGCCCTTGGACCCATAAATAGCAACATCAAGCATATATCTTTTAGATTTTCATGGGCATTTTTAAGTAGAAATTAATGTTCTTCATGTTAGAAGAGACTGTTGGCATGCATGGTCAATTGATTTGGAGAAATTATTAGGAAAGTTTCTCTGCTGATTCTCTTGAAACTTGGATCATTTACAATAATATCACTAGTGATTGTAGATGGAGTCTTATTTTTGGTCTGGCTCTTTGGAAATTACGGAAAGGGAGAAATATTGAGAATTTTTAAGCATAAGATTCGTCCAAGTGGTGGTGCTCCGTATGCCCTAGCGTTTGATCACAAGTATAAAGCAACGAGTCCCTTGTTGGATCGTGAAAGAGAAAAGGAAGTCGATTTGCTGGGAAAAACCGAAAACCGAGTGATTATTGGATTATGATATGTATGTTAAGCAATCTGAAAAAATAATAAAAATATATAGATTTAATCAACTTCCTTTAAAATAACCCCAAGGTCCAGGTCATGATTTTTGCTCAGGTTACTGGGTCACCTGAGTCAACTCCAATTTTTTTATATAAATCAAATTAACATTGTTTGGTTAAAAAAAATATAGTTGATGAGTTGCAACCCGGTTTTTGACTTTTCTTATCTTTTTTAAAGTCATCCTGGTTCCAATCCCAAGTTAACTAGATCCCGAGTCAACTCGCCGGTGGAACATGCTACTAGAGCAAATATTTGTTTGGTTATCATGTTTTGAAAAAAATACCATTAAATTAGAAAAATATCATTAATATAATTTAAGAAATGTAATACTACTTTTCAATTGAAAAATATTAAGTTTTTTTAAATAATTTTAATATATTGATGTTAAAAATAAAATAAAAAAATATTATTTTAATTAAAAATTAATTTTACAAAAGAAATTTCACCGCATTTACCACGTGACACATGAAAAAAAGCACACAAATCACATCAGTGATTGTGATTGAATTGTAATTCAAAGTTGCTTTCAGTCTATGATTTAACCTTATTTTCATTTAAAATAATAGACACTTGATTGACTGTTGTTTCACAGAATAGAAATGAATCTTCTTTCTTTGAGATTAGAAATAAGAATAAAATAAAAGATTTTTTATTTGATTATTTTGTTTTGCAAGAGTACTATTGAACCGTAAAGGTATCCCTCAAAGTATAATCTATCATTAGTGCGGTCCCATATAATGGAATTCTATAAAAATATTATATTAAACAATTCGGTTATATAATCATATAAACTACCGAATTCCATGACTATCAGCAAAAATTTGTTAACAAATGCAATGAATTTCGTAAAAATTGCAATGCCTTCCCCGTAATATTGTCAAAAGTCAAGAAGCAGGCGTTGCACATTACCTGAACCTACCAAGCTTCACTGTTCATCTAAATCTAGTAAAAGATGTGGGATGCAATGCACCTGCTCCATTGCTGTTTTCATAGGTGCTTTAATTTCCTTTCAATTCCATTCTTAAATTTATTTTATCATTTAACCGAGTTGTTTTTAGACCAGTCAGGTCAATTGAGTCATGTTAAAAAAGCTCCCACGCGATTTAATTTTAAATCCGAACCAAACAAATAGTTTGGTTGAGAGGCTTTTTTGTCAATATCATCTCGATTTTTTTTTTAATTTCGACCTCAAACTTATTTTCAGGTTGGTCATGTTATTTTTTGATCGGTTAAGTTAACTGGTCATGTTGAAGGAATTTTTAAATGATGGATAAAAAATCAAGATTAGAGATTTCAAAAATAATTTCCTGGATAAACTTTAATAATAATAATATTATATAATTTTTTTTATAAACTAGACAATTTTTCAATACATTAAATTTTTTTTTATCGACCCGACCCGCTGCATAAAGCTGCAACTTTTAAATGGTATGTACTATGTACTGAAAAAATTGACCACGACACTATAAAAAATTAAAATAGTACTGTGATATAGAGAGGTCACAACTCCCACCCAATTACTCAAGCTAACCCATGGCCTAGCTATTTATAGTGTTTCCATAAGTTCCAATTCGATATTAATTTTTCTCGGTAGGTGAAAGCCTCCATCACCACCGTTCATGTTTTGATGAATGGAACAACTAACATGATCAATTACTAGTACTATTATGTTACGTTATACATGTTACTTTATGTTGAGGGATTCTTTATTTCATGAAATGGATCCTCATATTAAAAATAAAATACAATCTTATCTTAGGTCACAAATTCAGAGCCACTCAATCCAAGTTGATCAGTTTTATTAAAATAATATCAAT
Source organism: Populus trichocarpa (assembly GCF_000002775.5). Lineage (NCBI taxonomy): Eukaryota > Viridiplantae > Streptophyta > Magnoliopsida > Malpighiales > Salicaceae > Populus > Populus trichocarpa. The sequence continues at coordinate 21,530,497 of NC_037294.2, forward strand.
TAATATTTTTTTACAAAACTTTTTCTTGGAGTTAATTTTTAACTATAAGATTGAACATAGTTTGATTGAGTCAACTAAATTTTACCTAATTAATATTCCTTTTAATTTAATTTAAAACTTGACTTGAGTGGAACTTTAAATTATAAATTTTCCAAATTAAACGTCTAGTTTAACAATTATAATAGCATATATTGACAAAAACATCGTTGTACTTGTATTCTTTTCTTTAAAGAGAAATTGTCAATAAAAATTATATTTACCTATCGAATCTTGAAAATTATAATCTATATTTCGGGTCAACAAAATTTTTTAAATATAATATAATAACTAAATTATCCTCGTATATGTTAAATTTAAAAATCAAACAAACAACACGTGTGATCTTCTCTTTTTTAACAGATAATTTATTTTTTCCACACCATTTTTTCTAATCACCCAATTAAACACAAAATCTTTTAAGGATGTAAAATTATATTTAATCTGTGCGTCAAAATTTCGAGGCAGTGGGTGTTTCTTCCTCTTCCCTTCTAGCAATCTGGGGTTTCAAAATCTCCAATCTTGAAGCCATGATCAAATTAAAACCCGAAATAATTAAATTGATGCAGACCCAAAGAATCTAATCAATTATATTGACGCCCAGGACAAGGACTGGCTAGTTGCTGATCGCTATCTTTAACTCCGGTGTCTGTTGTTGTCGTTGCGGTGGTGCTGAGTACTGTTCTATTGTCACGGTGGCGAATTGACAAATGAATGGCCAACGATAGGGTTAGCAAGAAAGGAGGAGAGGTGGTCGATCTGCTGTGTTTAATTTGGAGGAGAGGTGGTCGATCTGCTGTGTTTAATTTGGAGGAGGGGCTGCGATTTTCCATAATCTCACGCATCGAAGTGCCAGTTTTCCTTCCAAAAATCAGCCTTATGCAAGTTCACATTCATAATTAAGAGCATGGCCCAGCTCGAGGGCAAGAGAATTCCATTTAGAATTCACACGTCAATTTTTTATCAAATTGATTTGACATAGACACATACGATGTGTCCAATTTTCTCGAAGGGAGGGATAAGTACATGACCTTATTGCATTCAATGTCGGGAGTTGTACGGATTAGAGCCCATCTTTTCTCATAAAATTTTAAACTCATGATTGTCGTGTAAATGGGACCTTTCTGTGGTCATTCTTGTAATAGGTTGCAGGTGACTGTCTAGTAGGGGTCCCTGGCCTCCCTCTTGTTGTTTTATTTTTATTTATTTATTTGGATGCGCGCGCTTTTCAAGTAATTTGATTAGGTTTAGGGTTTTTCTAGCTTTTCTTTCATGTATTTTTTTTATTTAATTTCAAGTATTGATTAAAAACTAAAGGGGAGAGGTTCTTACATTATTTGCCTAGATCTAATAAGAAAAGAAGATTTGAGGTTGGATTAATCTACCAGGCTTCACTCGAAATTGATAGGTGGATTTGAAAGTTTTCACACTTAAAAATTACAATTAAACCGTTATTAAGTGATTTAAATAAATAAAAAATCATTTTTTTTAATTCACAATCAGTACCGTTTAATCAGTACAAGGCTCAAAGTTGTAGAATTTATTTTCTGTGACAAAATGTTTATAAATGAATGAATTTACGAAACTACCCTGCCTACTGACTTGGTTTTCACCGATCACTGAATTTTTTGTACAAAATATTTTATTGAATTAAATCTCTATAATTAATGTATCAATCAGAACTGAAGTTACCACATTCCGTTATATGGAAGGAAGAGTGATATGATGTAAGTGTCACATGTCACCTGGGATTTGGGAACAATTACAACCATATATGCTAACGGCTAACACTATATAATTTTAAAAAAAAACACTATAGAAAAGAAATTAATAATTAAATCCCTAATTCCATTCCTAACTTGTTTCCGCTAGGAGTGAGAAAAAAACTAAAAAAACTGAGAAAAAAAAATAAATTTAAAAAGACCGAATCGTGAAAAAAAACCTATTAAAATTTTAAAAAAATTGACCGCTTCGGTTTCGGTTTTATAAATCTGAAACTGAAAAAACCGAACCGAACCCAAACCGAAAAAAAAAGAGCCAAACCAAAAAAATCGAACCAAACCGGTTTGAACTGGTTTTTGTCCTAAAAAACCGAACCGAACTGAAACCGGTTTCGGTTTTTTTTTTTAAAAAAAATCGGTTTGATTACTTTTTTTTATAAAAAACAAACCAAAAAAAAATAATCACCCCTAATTTCCACCCTCAATTAATATGCAAAAATATGAAGTTTTAAGCTCAATTACAAGCTTGTACCGGTAATCAATAACAATTTTTTTTTCTATCCCTTTATTAAAGACATAGGAGATAGGGTGTGTATATGTGTTCACTAAATTGCTGGTGTAAAAAAAAACATACATGCAAGTTTTTGTAATAATAAAATAACATTGTTTTCGAATCCTTGTTTTTTTGATATATTTAAAAAAAAAATTAAAAAAACATACATGCAAGTTTTTGTAATAATAAAATATCATTATTTTCGAATCCTTGTTTTTCTTGAAAAGACCGAATCGTGAAAAAAAACCTATTAAAATTTTAAAAAAATCGACCGGTTCGGTTTCGGTTTTATAAGTCTGAAACTGAAAAAACCAAACCAAACCCAAACAGAAAAAAAGGAGTCAAACCAAAAAAACCGAGCCAAACCGGTTTGAACTGGTTTTTGTCCTAAAAAACCGAACCGAAACCGGTCGGTTTGAACCAGTTTCGGTTTTTAAAAAAAAAATCGGTTTGATTACTTTTTTTTATAAAAAATAAACCGAACAAAAAATAATAAAATAATCACCCCTAGTTTCCACCCTCAATTAATATGCAAAAATAGGAAGTTTTAAGCTCAATTACAAGCTTGTACTGGTAATCAATAACAATTTTTTTTTCTATCCCTTTATTAAAGACATAGGAGATAGGGTGTGTATATGTGTTCACTAAATTGCTGGTGTAAAAAAAAACATACATGCAAGATTTTGTAATAATAAAATAAAATAACATCTAGGTGGTGACCTAGTGGTAAGAGCTTGGGACAAAGAGGTTTGCTCCCTCTGTGGTCTCAGGTTCGAGCCCTGTGGTTGCTCATATGATAGCCACTGGAAGCTTACACGGTCGTTAACTTCAGGGCCCGTGAGATTAGTCGAGGTACGCGTAAGCTGACCCGGACACTCACGTTAAACTAAAAAAAATAACATTGTTTTCGAATCCTTGTTTTTTTTTATATATTTTTAAAAAAAATAAAAAAAAATAAGTGAGATGATAAGAAAAAACAAATACATTGATTGATAAAAGTACCTATTAATTATAGTGTGTAAACTACCATGTCAACTTATACCTATTAACTTGTTCAATAATGTTACTGTAGCATTGCATGTAGAACTAATGACAATCAAAATTGTGTATCAGTAATTAAATATTATAAAGTAAATTATGCGTTGATATCCTTTTATTTTTTAATTTATTAAATGAAATCCATCACATTTTCTCATGCAACGTGACGATAAAATCAAGGTTGACGATAAAATTAAGGTTTACGTTGTTTTCATGCCAGTTGTTAAAAAGGCCTAAAAAATGCAGAACATGCCGAGAGAGAGAGAGAGAGAGAGAAGGTCTTTATTAATAGCCTGCCCCGCTTTTAATGTGGGCACCTCCTAGTTAATTTTTGCACAAACAACAAGAAACATAAAAAGTTTGCTGGTTGGATCATGGATTAAGAGTAGTTTGGAAACCGGTTGAATCTACGTTTTAAAAAATTTAATTTTTTTTTTTTTATGTTTTGGATCATTTTAATATGATAATATTAAAATAATTTTTTAAAAATAAAAAATATTATTTTAATGCATTTCGGCATGAAAATCACTTTGAAAAATAACTGCAACCACACTCACAAACAAGCCATAAAACCTTGCGGTAAATTTTTATTAGATTGCAGTTTTTCAACATGTATAACTTGTTTTTTATATAAATTTTGTGAACTTAAATTAAAGTTTTTTTTATTTACCTATATTTAACAAAAATAAAAGATTCGAGGATGATTTAAATTTAGTCGTAATCCTGTTATTATTTATTGGTTGAAATTTCACAACAAAAAATTACGACTAAATTTTGAATCGAACGGTTAGATCAATATATAAATGTAATTTTATTATATTAAATAAAGAATAAATACATCATTATTTTTATAGAAATAACTAATCCTTTTAATGATTCACATGGAAAAAAAAACTTAAAAACTTTCAAATTTATGGTTCATATATAAAACTAATTACATCCCATGCATATAAAATTATTGAGCAATATCAATATACTTCATCCAACTAGAAACTGTTAGAGAATAATATAAATTATATATTGAGACATTACCTAACAATTTAAGTCATTGAATTAAATTGATTATTTGACATGGTATCAGGGCATAGTTAACCAAGCGATCACGAGTTCAAATCTTGTCGTCCTCATTTATTTGATAACAATTAAATACAAGGTGGTGTAAGTCTGTGCAAGTTTCATGTCTAAAGAGTTTTCACTTGAGATTGTGTGTTAGAGAATAATATAAATCATATCTTGAGACATGCATCACCTAATAGTTTAAGCTTTTGGGTTGAATTGATTATTTGACATGATATTAGAGTTTTAATGACCAAGCGGTCACGAGTTTAAATCTCACTACCCCTATTTACTTGATAAAAAATAAACACAAGATAATAGACATTTATAAGTTTAAAGTTTAAATGGCTTTCACTTGAAGGAATGTGTGTTAGAGAATAATATAAATCATATCTTGAGACCTCATCTAATAACTTAAGTTATTGGATTGAATTGGTTCCTTAACATAAACCTTTATTTAAAACAAGAAAAACCTAGATAAACAAGGAAAAATATAATCGATATGCGACTATATACATCTACGTACAAGATTTAGATCTCTGGACATAAAAAAAATCAGACAATCTAAAACAATGAGTAAGAAAAAAGAGAAACAGGTATAATATTTAAATTAAAAGCAAATATATATGGTGCTAGCTAACATATGTACGTGTAAATTATATTAAAGAATCACTATAAAAGAAACTAGTAAATTTAGTATCAAATGCATAATCGGATTATTTATAGTGTGGTAATTAATTTATTATCAAATATGTAATGTTTTTTACCAAATATATAATTATCTTGTACACTCATATCTCTTATCATGTTAAATTATCATAAATGATTCCTTCTTCTTAATTAACCAGGAAATAAAATCCTCCAGTCCTAATTTCTCCATCTCTCAATTAGTTTCTAATACAGATAATTCATTAGAAGCAATTTACCAAACTTGTCCTGTAACATCAAACCATGAATTAGAATAGATGAGATGTTCACCTGTAGGCTGGTACAATACATACACTATTATACTGCCATCTTTTCTTTTTATCTACTAAACTAATTAAAATTTTGAACTTGCGGTGGTATTGTACATTTGCATGTCTTGTCATTTTTTAAAAATAGATCCATCACTCTTTTCCATTTTTTTTTCCTAGCGGCATAATAATTTTTATATTTTAATTATATCTAGAGATCCATCATATCAAGCACGAAAAGTTTTATTCGATATACCATCTCAAATCTTGCCTTCCCAATTAACATTTGGTTGGCATAATATTTCAATTTTTTTTTTTATTTTTTGTACGAGTGACACATGTAAGAGATGAGTAAAAATCATAAGATTCTGAAAAACAAATTGGAGAACAAATATGTTATTTTCATAGGGAGACAAATACATAATTATTATTTATGAAAAATTTAAAAATCAAAATTTTCTTTTAAAAAATAAGACATTGAAGGTGTCATCAGTCGTGACCCTCTAAAATATTATGTAGAGTTGTAAATTTATCGTTTTTTTCTTTCATCAATTAGTCACAACCCTAAAAGAAACTATTAGAGTATTTGACAATGTGGTTATGATTGCTTTTTAAATAACTTTTTGTGCCAAAATACATGTCAATGATGTTTTTTTATTTTTTTAAAATTATTTTTGACATCAACACATCAAAACGATTTAAAATATATTAAATTTTAATAAAAATAAATAAATTTTTTGAAAACATGGTTTACACCGCGTTACCACAAGTATTCTAAGTATTCCAATCCAAAGATGTTTGTATCCATTCGTTAATTTTCAATATAATTTTATAATATTAAAATCTTTGTGGTCAATGTTAGCCAATTGTTTTAAGGAAAAAAAAATATAAAAAATTATTCACGTCAGAACTGAATCCTAGTACAAAAGAGCCTCTAATAATGGTAGCAAGCACGTTGACAACTCAATCAACTACCGTGTTTGCAACTCTATAAAGGGAAAGCAACGTTAGCCAAACTCTGTACTACATAAAGTGCCAATATTATATATTTAAGGCCCACTATATTTAATAAAATATAAAATTCAATCATCTATTATATTATATTTTATATTCTATTAAATGAAATTCATCATATTTTCATGCAACGTGAACTTTCGTTTTCATGCACGTAGTCATAAGGAAGTATGCTCCATCCTTTTTCTCTCTCCGTGTTTCTTTGTCAATAGCTTTTTTCTATGTGCCATCTTTTTTGCTATTTCCACTTTTTTTTATAAGGGGCACCTCCTAGTTAGTTTCCGCACGGACAACAAGGCAACATTGGTGGTTGGCCCCAGCGTTTCGATGAGTTCTTTATATATATATATATATATATATATATAACTGTTTTGGTATATTAATATTAAAAATAATTTTTTTAAAAATAAAAATATTATATTAATAAATAATCAATCAAAAAAATATTTTAAAAAATAATATTTAACTGTTTCGAACACCACTAATACTGATTGCCCATATTAATTTTAGGTTAGGATAATACATGTTTAATTTATACAAAAATCACTAGGAGATCTTGAAAACAATTATTTCGTCTCTTATTTAATGTAATACCATTTTCTTATTTTTTTTCACTCTTTTAATGAATTTATTTTGCCTAATTTATATCTAGGGCTGTGTGATTTAATTACAGTAAAAAAGATTTGGGAGTTTATTATATAAGTTCATGCGTTTTCACTTCAAGATTTACTTAATAAAAGAGAGATTATCATCTTAATTACTTTTAAGTCAAAAGAGACAAGGACAAGATATGTTACTTCTAATTAATATATATATATATATATATATATATATATCATTCTAAACAAGGCAAGTTGTTTATGTAGTCCTTTTTGGGAAGGAGCACCCCCTGGCAAGCAACAACTACAAGCATACAAAAAGATAAAATCATTGGCAAAAAGGGAGGAAAATCAAGGGCAAAAAAAGAGAGAAAACCCATCAAGATAAACTTGTTTCATGTGAAGTGTTGGGCAATTTTCCCATTTTATTTCATGGTAATTTGTTTTCTTTCTAAAATAAAATAGTTTACAGGGTCTCCATTTACAGATGTAATTTTGAAAATGGAAAATATTTTCAATATAAATCCAAAAATGAAAAAAAAATATCATGTTGATCAGTTGCAAATACTGTTCTTTAATATTTTTCTTTTTTGAATAACCCTTATCCCATAAAGGCATTTCAAGACAAGATCTGACCCATGTATAATTGATAGTTTTACATTAACATAAGAATTGACCATAATAAAAAAAAAATGACCATATTGCAAGATAAGAGTAACAAATCAGTAATAGTTCAATACAATAAATACATAGATAGTGACTAGTCAGTAACAGTTCACACGAGCGAAAAATCTTTTCCTACATGGCAATCTTATAAATTTGTAAAATATAGCAAGAAATAAGAGGAAAGTAATGTCAATGTCAAGATTCGGATTTGCAAGTCATTGCCGAAGGTGGGGGGCGCCCGTTTTATAAAAATACAAAGAGGGGGTGCCCCAAACTAGTCTATATGTTTATATAACATACGAAATAAAGTTTGTTCTTTTCCATTCTTTTTTCTCACTTCATTTTCTCTCTCTCTCTCCCTCCCTACAACCTTAAAGACTGGGCATTTTCCGGCATTGACTCTTTTAAGGATTTTCAACTGACTCGGTTACAGATCGGTAAGCTCAGTGCTGTGCATGAATGTTTTATTTACAGTTACTGTTTATTTTTTATTTCTTTGACCCCCACAAGTAGAGTGATTGCATGTTTGTTGTCGCATATCACAGGAAGATTTCTTGGAGATTTTATTGAAGTTTCTGTGGTACCCGTAATCTTAACCAAGGATTAAAATTCAGTTAATTTATGCAGATTTGGTCAATCTTGTTTTGAAAAAAAAAGTTAAATGATATTTTTTTTTTGTTTTATTATATACTGTCATCATGTGTTTTTCATGTTTTACAAGAAACAGATGGATACAGGTAGTCTGAAATTTAGCTATTAAGAATTATCTGTGAAATGATATCTGTACATTTATAACATAGATTCTAATTACGGTTTCTATTAGTCTTTTCTATGTGATTCTTCATGTTTGGCATGTTAGGTAGGAATTTATTTGAGTGAAAAATGTGTTTGGGGTTTTTGGCAGGAAAGGCTCAGGCAATGCAGTAAGAAAGAAGATGGCTAAATCAATGAAATTTAATGACTCGCCGCAAACTTTAGGCACTCGAAGCCAATCGGCGGGACAGAATCACTAACTAGAGCAGGGAAGCGGACGAAAAGCTAGAAACAGTTGGCAGGTAGAATGGGTTCAAGGATTAATTATGGAGAAAGATTGATTCTGAGTTCGTTCTTACCAGCAACGCCAGAGAAGCCCATTCCAACAAGATCCAATTTGATGCCAGCTGACGGGCAAGGGAACCTACAGGGCAGAACGAATTGGCAGCTGGCTGGATTTGCCGATGGATGTGTACAAGATGTGTCGAATTACAGCAGAGCGGCCCAGCATACTGACCAGATTGATCAACTGTTTAGAAATGGCGGGGATAATATTAGGAATGCAGGTTTCGAAGAGGTGAAAAGAATGAGCAATACTACACGCAATTATATAGAGAGTCAAACTGGAGGTCTGGGCAGTGGTTTATTAGCAAATATTTTGGACCATTCAAATATATCTACAATTACCTCTTCAATGGCACCTCCTGGTATAAGCACAAGCATGGTTTGGAGGCCTTCGTTTCCCAACTTGCATCCCCAAGTCAACAATTACAGAGAACCCAATTTGTTGCTCGGAAACCAAACTCACTGCTCAGGCTTACGGCATTTGGGTAGCAACTATATCTCATCCCAGGAACCCAATTGTAAGTGATCCATTTTCATGTCATGTGGCATCGAATCAATTTGACATAGCGTAGTTCAATGCAGAACGTCAATTAGCATGAGATTTCAATATTATTTATACAGAAGAAAGACAATTACCATGTCCTTGATATAAGCAAGGGAATTTGAGCATTCTACAGATTAAATGACAGTTCTGGCATGGTTACAAGAATCAAAACATATTAGGAAGATAGAAAACAAGAGACATGGATGAAAAATATTAGCTTTCATTCTGCCATTACCTGCATTTTTGTTTCAACCTTCTTTTTTGTCAAAATCTCATTCTAGATGATTCTTAAGAAATTACTTTATGCAGATGAACCTATGATGCCTTGCCCTCATAACTATGATCTAAACTTTCCACCAAGAATGGAAGCTGATGCAGCCTCATATTTTACCACCTCTTTTAAATTGGCCACGGTAGTACCGGATCAGTGCAAGAGATTGGAGAGTAGGCTTTCTGCAACAGCAAGTCCCTCGCAAGAAAAAAACTCAAGTGGGGAAAAGGAGAAAACTGATTTAGTCATATTCAAAGAGTGCGAAGCCAATCAACATAATTCAAAGGAGCTCTCATGCAACATTACAGACGCACCATCTGCTGTCATATCTACACCATTTGAGGAAGCAAAAGATCTAGCAACAGCAAATGCACAAGGCATCGACCTTAATAGAACACCACAGCAGAAACCTCAAAAGAGAAGAAAGCATAGGCCCAAGGTGATTGTGGAAGGCAAGCCAAAAAGGACTCCCAAGGCTGCAACCACAAAAATTACTGATCCCAAGGAGAAGCCAATTGAAAAGAGGAAGTATGTTCGCAAGGCTTTGAAAGAGCCAGCAACTAAACCTACTGAATCTACCGTAGATACTGCACCTCCCAGCTCTGCAAAGAGGAAGTATGTGCGCAAGAAGGCCCTGGATGAATCAGCAGTTCAACACACAGATTCTATTGGAGAGACCATAAATACCCATGCTGTAAAGAGAAAGTATGTGCGCAAGAAAGACCTAAACAAATCAGCAAATCGACATGCAGACTCCACCGTGGAGATTACACAATCCAGTTCAGCTGATGCAAAATCATGTAGAAGAGCATTGAGGTTTGATTTGGAAACTGCAACAGACAGGAGCTGCAGTAATGCAGCTGCTCAGCAGGACATGCTGAATCAAAAAAGAGGGACTTTTGATCTGAATGCAAGTCTTCAAGTGGCAGATTTAAGCACCACAACTTCACAGATGAGCCAACAGCATAGGTTACTGGTAGAAAACCAGCAATCAGGTGCTCCAAGTAACCAGACACCTTTTATGAATCAGCCACGTGGTGACTATATATCAATTTCAGAAATACAAGTAGTGGCAGCGGAACTAACTCCAAGAAAAAACATGCACATGGAGAAATTAAACCTCAATGCGGGGGATGTGGAGAGAAGTATCCATGCACAAGGAATTGGTCAGGTTGTGTTTCCAGAAAAAGGACCAGAGTGGACTAGACAAATAACTTCTCAGAATAACTCTCAATCAGCACAAAAGATAACACCTTATTTAATTGAGGGCAGAGGATTCAAGAGAGAACACTTTCATATTAAGAAAACAAACCCGTGTACAGCATATCCAGTGGGCTCATTGACTGATGGATATGACCAAAATGGCAGCATTCCAGGTTCTGGATGTTCAGAGACCCAGAAAAGAAAGAAAACAGAGGATGGAATTCAAACAAACACACACAGCATATCTTCTTTTGTTTCAAAAGTTAAATATCCTGGTGAGTGGTATGTTCACTCTATGGCTCTGCAGAACCTTCCAAAGCAATGTATTTCACCTCAACCACATTTATGCCTAGAAATGCTGGGAGAGACTAATGGATCGACTCAGGTCCAAAACTCCCTCTGCCCCACCACTATAGAAACTTCTCACAGGCTTTCACAAACGTCTCTCAAAACAAGCCGTGCATCGGATAACCAACTGCAACCCAAAACTTGCAACGCTGAAATGTCAAGAATTCAGCAAATGTCCGAAGCTACTGTGCCCATATCAATTCCATCTGAAAAGGGTAAGATTCCACAAGAACCAAAGGATGACTTGAAAGTTCATCAGCAGCCATATGCAAAGAGAAGAGGTATAGCATGTTTAATATATATTATAATGCTTTAAGGGTTCAGGTAACTTCCTAAAATGTTCTAGTCACCATAATGACAGCAACCACTCTTGACATCCAATGCAGGGCGACCAGCAAAGCAGACTTTCTCCTCTACAATAGAACAAATCATATACCAGATGGAGGGCCTCCGTCTCAATGCAGGGAGCAAGAAAATAGAAAACAAAGAGCAAAATGCACTTGTTCCTTACAAAGGAGATGGCAAACTTGTTCCCTATGATGGGTTTGAAGTTGTCAAGAAACACAAGCCAAGGCCTAAAGTAGATCTTGACCCAGAGTCAGACAGAGTATGGAAACTGCTGATGGGGAAAGAAGGAAGTCAAGGCCTTGAAGGAACTGACAAGGGAAAGGAGCAATGGTGGGGGGAGGAGAGAAAAGTTTTTCATGGGCGAGTTGATTCATTCATTGCAAGAATGCATCTCGTGCAAGGTACAATATCTTATACTTTTGCTCCAACATATTCAAGATTATTACTGAGTTCAACAGTAGAGAGAGAGAGAGAGAACCATACATACTGTTAGTGCCTTCCAATTTGATGAAGAATCGCTATGCTATGCTGCTTCCACTCACAAAGTTATCATAAGTGATAGAGCATTCATATTGCAGACATGTTGAATCTTACATTTGAACATGCATATGTACAAGTGTTTGTTTATTTACGTATGCATGTCCTTCACAAATGAACAAAGACATTACATAGAATGTTGCAAATGCAAAAGAAGCACCATCACCCATGAAAAAAAAAGCACAATTCAGAGAAAAGAATTATTTGAGGAAGAAAAAATCAACAGTAAGTTTCCCACCACTTAGCAGTTCACTCTTTTAGTGCCAGTTTTTCTTGATAAAAAAACTTAACCTGTATAAGTTTGTAGTGAAACATAATCAGGTATTGTTATCAAGACAATATAAAAACGGAACTGCAAAAAGCACATGCTGCCTCAGTACAGAAAAAATATATAAACCAGTGTACTACAATTTTGGGGAGCTTTTGAGTTGCCGAACTCACCTACTGGAAAGATTTAATTGCAGATGCTAAATTGTTCAAAAGTCCATTAACACATTTACTAATGTTTTCTGGTGAGAAAACCTAGGTGCAATGAAGCCCCCAGCTCTGCAAATAACATCCCTCAATGATATACCAAGAAAGAAAATATAATTCAATCCCCTTTCTTAGTGAACCAAATAGATAGTCACCTGCACGTATGAATGCAATAACATTCTTTGCAGGAGATAGGCGCTTTTCAAAATGGAAGGGATCAGTTGTTGATTCAGTAATAGGAGTTTTCCTAACTCAAAATGTTTCAGATCATCTGTCAAGGTAAATTTGACATTTCATCTTAATTTCAATACCAGATAAGCCATGATAATTTATCTCAATTCATGAACTGAACAAAATCTTCAACTACTTTCCCGCCTTGCAGCTCTGCCTTCATGTCTCTAGCTTCATTGTTTCCTCTGAAGTTGAGGAGCAGTGGAGCCTGTGACAGAGAAAGGACAAGCATCGTCATTGAAGAACCAGATACCTGCATTCTAAACCCAAATGATATCAAATGGAACAGCAATCCACTCTACAATCAAAGCTCCGTGACACACCATGGATCAGCAGAACCTCATAAAGACTCTGAAACCTTGTTTATAGAAAGAGCAAGCATGGTAGAGACACAAAGTCACAGCCTGGAGGAAGAATTTGTATTATCACAAGATTCTTTCGATTCCTCAACTGTCCAAGCAAATGGAGTCAGATCCTACTCGGGCTCCAACTCTGAAGCAGAAGATCCTGCTACTGGGTGCAAACCTAGCATGAATGATGATTTATCTTTCATGGATCTTTTACAGATGGAGAGTCCCACCTTGCTAGGAGAATTTTATGGTTGTGAGGGTGGGAGCTCACTGTTTCATAAGGAATCCAGGCATGAAAAGGAACAAGCAGAAGATTTACAAAACAGGCAGCCAGGACCTGGATTGGAAAGATTAGGTAATCTGAACTGCTTTTCTACATATAATCAGCATTTCGATTATTGCAATCCACAGATGCTAGGGAAAGTGGTTCCTTGCAGTGACTACGGGTTGCTACACATGACTTCACAATCCAATGTACAGCAAGCAGAAGGCTTCGAATTGTACAGTGAAGAAAACATATCTTCTTGGCTGTCATATTCTTCCAGATTCGACAAAGAAAAGGCTGCAACCTGCACAAGCAAAGCTGTTGGGCAAGAGGCAGAAAGTGTAGGTAAAACTGCTGCCAAGCAATATGAGTTGCCAAGGTATGGACAAAGCAGCTCTCAGTCTTGCCATGAAAGACAAGTTGATGAGAGGAACAAGACCTTGCAATGGCAAAGCATGTCAGTTGGCGGACCTGTAAACCTTGCTGAAGAACTGCCTAAGAAGCAAAACAGTTACAGACAGCAAGTCTCAAGCCTCACAGGAAACATTTTTGACGTTGAGAGAATCACTTCAGTGAATAAGCAAACCCCTCTAGAAAACAATGTGGTTGACCCAAATACAAAGGAGAAAGTACATCATAATAACAGGGAAAACCTCAAGGAAAATGCAAGTACCTCAAAAGCAAGAAAAGGAAAAGTGGAGGGTGAGAAAAAGGATGCATTTGACTGGGATAGTTTAAGGAAGCAAGTGCAGGCAAATGGAAGAAAAGAGAGAGCCAAAGACACAATGGATTCCTTGGACTATGAAGCAGTGCGAAGTGCTAGGGTCAAGGAGATTTCTGATGCGATAAAAGAAAGAGGGATGAATAACATGCTAGCAGAACGAATCCAGGTATGTTGGCATGTTTAACCTCAAGCCCTAATAACCTTTCATTCAGCTTTAAAAGGCTTTGTGAAAACTCTCTCTCTCCCCTTTTTTTTCCTGCTGGTGGATTGCATGAACTCAAGGCATCATAAAACATGTTGATAATGGGTGCACAATATTGCAGGAATTCCTCAACCGACTGGTAAGGGAACACGGAAGCATCGATTTGGAATGGTTAAGAGATGTGCCCCCTGACAAAGCAAAGTAAGTCATCCCAAATATTAGAGTTCCTGCTCATAAATATTGATAATTCCCTTGTGTCAATAAGAAACTACTCACAGCAACATTTAAGCCAAAGAACAGCAAATAATTCATTGATAACAAAATATATTTCCCAGTTTCTGAAATATCTGAAATTTTCAGGGATTATCTGCTAAGTATAAGGGGGTTGGGGTTGAAAAGCGTGGAGTGTGTGAGGCTCCTGACACTTCATCATCTTGCCTTTCCAGTGAGTTTCATGGCTAAACAATATATAATGTTGAACTGACAAGAGATAGCAACTTTGTACAGTTCAAATGATTCAATTACCTGTTGTTCAAGGTTGACACAAATGTCGGGAGAATCGCAGTTCGACTAGGATGGGTCCCTCTCCAGCCATTGCCAGAGTCACTTCAGTTGCACCTCCTAGAACTGTGAGTATTAAATATCACAAATTGACACCAAATTTTTCTTGTTAATAAAAAATACTAACCAGATTCTCTCTAGGTACCCAATACTCGAGTCAATTCAGAAATATCTCTGGCCAAGATTGTGCAAACTAGATCAAAGAACATTGTAATCACATGATTCTTCCTTAGAGCCATTCTGTTCATTGAAAGCTGTACTTTCTATGTATAAAAATAATGGTTTTTTGTTTATTCTGATAAAATTTTGCTGATTTCTGGTTTTTTTTCTATGGGGTTACAGGTATGAATTGCATTACCAGATGATCACATTTGGAAAGGTATACTCATTTTGGCATTCAATAACATATTAATTGGATTATTACTAGTAATTGTGCATTAAAAAAGCATCAATATACCCATGCTTCAATGCTTATGCAGGTTTTTTGCACAAAGAGTAGACCCAACTGTAATGCATGTCCCATGAGAGCAGAATGTAGACATTTTGCAAGTGCCTTTGCAAGGTTTGCATTTTTATCTCTGCTGTACTGCCACCAGCATGTATCAAGTGAACATTAAGATGCTAGCCATCAGAACATTTATTTTGAAATTTAAAACATTGCAAAGTTGAACATTTGCGTAGTCAATCACATGAAACATAATTAGCTTGGTGATAGTTTATAAACAACACAAGTACAAGAAAACATACAAGACAGTAGATGGTAAATTGGTCACTTGTAGCAATAAAAAGGTAGCGAGGGGACATTGATAGCAACTAGTCATGTTATGTTATTTTTGTTGTGGTTTGACTGATCACTTGCAGCAATAAAGTAGCAGAGGATGGAGGAAAGTTAATTGCAATTAGAAATATACAATATATGACCCAAAAGGATTTGTAGCCTCCGAGTTAGTTGCACATCAGAACCGCGATTTTACTTCAATTTAAGAATTATATTTGTGAAACATAAAATTTGGGGAAGATGTTTGAAATAAGAGTTTTCCATTGAAGAAAATCCTGGGAAAAACATGTTGTCATCGCTTATCACACTGGGTAAGCAATGCCTTCCCATCTAGACCAGAGGTATTTAGAGTTTTTTACCAATGCTTTGAGGTTAAAAAATATATAATGCCAGTCTGATCTTTGTTGTACCCTAGTTATTGGAGGGAAAACAAAGTAAAAGAGAGTCAGTGATGATAAATAATTGGTGAAAGAGGTCAACAGATAGGATAACAAGAGAAGCAATTAGCCAAGTTAAAATTCATTTTCTCAGAATCACATTTTTTGTAAATGTGAGCTCTATTTGATGCAGTGCTAGGCTTGCATTACCTGGACCAGAAGAGAAGGGTATAACAACTTCAACTGTTCCCTTTATGCCTGAAAGAAGCCCCGGCATAGGTATCAATCCCATGCCATTACCTCCACCCGAGGACAACCCACATAAAAGACACGGGTCTGATATTGGCAGTTGCGTGCCCATTATTGAAGAGCCAGCAACACCAGATCAAGAGAACACTGAATTAACAGAGACTGATATTGAGGATTTTGGAGAAGATCCTGATGAAATACCCACAATAAAACTGAACATGGAAGAGTTCACTGAGAATTTACAGAATTACATGCATACAAACTTGGAGCTCCAAGAAGGCGACATGTCCAAGGCCTTAGTTGCTTTGAATCCAAATGCTTCTATACCCACACCCAAATTGAAGAATGTTAGTCGTCTACGGACAGAACACCAAGTGTAAGTAAAATCTTCTCATAATCAGGGCCGGAACTTGGTTTGTCCAACTTTTTAAGATTATTTATTTGTCCCTGCACTTAATAGTTTCATAAAGATAACTACCCCCGACACACGGACACACAATTCAATTTTCTTCTCTATCCTTGCTCAAAACCAATCACAGAATGATTTGCTAGAAACATGCAAACAGCTCGATAAATCAAAGATAGATTCGTTCAATCTATAGAAGCTTAGCAAAAATCATCTCAATCATGTGATAAGCTGGCCCAACTCTTGGCACAATGCACTTCATGCAAAAGTAGTACTTGGAAATGAGAACAGATGACCCAGGTATAAAAATAATGGCAGAAGGCATAGATTTTACACTATAACCCACATCAAAATACTTAGTATAATTTGCTGAGGGAGTTTGGACCATGGATGAGGTCCTCAACTATGCATCTGACACTTTGTCTTCTTGATGTTACGCAGGTATGAACTTCCAGATTCACATCCTCTCCTTGAGGGGGTTAGTTTTCCTTCCATTTTCTAACATTTTTTCTTTTCTCCTGAAACTTCATGCTTAATTTAACTGCCACCAAACCACTTTATAAAACTTGCAGATGGATAGAAGAGAACCTGATGATCCTAGTCCATACCTTCTAGCAATATGGACACCAGGTAAGCACAAAACCTGTGACTTTCAATGGTTTCAACGACACCTAAAGTGAAACTCAGACTAACTATACTGTATTTATATAAACTAATTAATGTTAAGAGCATATTGTGAAGCTTCATTTATATAAACCTGTGATGGCAAAGTAGCAACCATTCTACTTATATGATGGGACACGAAGTAGTGAATGCTCATGGCAAGAGTAAAAGATGGCACTATCTTGTAGTATTACTGAGTAATATCTTATTATTAGGTGAAACTGCAAATTCTATTGAGCCACCAGACCAACAATGCCAGTCCAGAGAACCAAACAAATTGTGCGATGAGAAGACATGTTTTTCATGCAATAGTATCAGAGAAGCTAATTCACAAACAGTAAGAGGAACCCTTCTGGTGAGTATTGTTGAAAACACAACCACAAAGCAATTTTGAACCCACTTCTCTTATTTATGTATATTCATGTATATAATTCTGCATACATAACCCGGGTTATTTATTTATATATAGAGATTATAAAATAAAGATAAGATCAAACTAATCTAGTCTAAACAAACAAGGAATTTTAAAAACGAGTTAAAAAAGATAGTAAACATGAATCCTTTTGGAGCTAGGAATCCTTTTCTTATCTAATAAAGAAATCAAACAAACAACTAACTCCTAATGAGAAAAGAACTATAAATCTAACCTTACCGGTTATTGCAGACTTTTATTTCCTATGAAAAACAACTCCCGGCTGATGTTGATTGTTAACACTCCCCCAACATCAGCTTCCGTTCTCCTTTCTCTTCGGACTTTTTTATCTTATCTCCAACCTGTATCACTGCAACACCACCCGATAGTTTTGCAATTCTTTTATTGAGCTCCTCCGTTTCATAGTCTTGTTCTGCAGCCTCAATAAGATTTCTAATTTGTCCAACTCTCTTATTTACTAATTCTTGGGTGCTTCCATAACCAATAATGGTGGTTGTATCCTTGGTAAGAACCACTTTAGAAGCATGTCCCAAGACCTCATTGCCTACTTTGTCCAAGGCAATCCCCATCTAATCTGCAATGACAGTTCCTCCAGTCAGAATGGCAATGTCATCAAGGTACTGGCTATTCTGTTCCCCAAAACCAGGAGCTTTGAGGGCAGCAATCTTAAAAGCACCCCTATGCTAATTAACAACGAGAGTTGATAAAGCTTTTTGCTTAATTATTACAACTGTATATCTAGCTCTAATTGTATCTTAGATCTCTTGCATTCTTGTTGTTAAAAAGCTTCTTGCTCAGTGTCTTCAGCAATTATTACAACTGGATATCCACCTCTCATTGCATCTACATTCCCTCAACGACAGAGGCTATTATCAACGTTTTTTTCCTCTTCAAGGGTTGCCACTTCCTTCCTACCGACTTTGCTCATAGCTTCACTTTATGTGTTTGCTACCCTTTCAGCATCATTATAGTCATCAGACTCATCACAATATTCAGGACATTTTTCCTTCCCCTGCTATCTTTGTGTGTGGCACTATGATCATCAATATGTGACTCATCATGGTCAAGATTATGGTCATGGTCTCACTCCTTGTTTTGGTTACTATCATGATCACTATCACAATCACAATCCTAGTCCCGATCTCGATCTATAGTTGTTAATGTGAATGCTAATTCCTCCTCTTCTATGACAAAGGATGTTTCAGTTTCTCATTCATTCTCAACCTGCCTTTTTGAATTGAAAATAGCAGTATTTCTCTCTCTACAAACCTTTTGTGGAGCCAACAATCTTTCTTCATGTGACCATTCTTCCTGCAGTTGTGGCATCTACCTCCTGAACAAAAGTTTCCCTCTTTTTGATGACTTTTCACCATCTTTTCAGATTCACTACTAGTGTGCCAATTATGGGTTCGATCCCATTGGGTATGCCACTTCTGCTATTATTGGTGGAGTGCTTCCCCATCTGCTTACCTGACTTCAAACTCAACTTCGATATCCGGGTCTTAAACCATGGATAATTATTTTTTTCATCCTAGTTTCGCCAATTATTACTTCTAGTTCTAGTTTAAAATTTCCATGGCATATTGATTTTATAGTATTGAAGAACTAAGGAATCGTCATGTCTCATTACACCATTGATAATAACTATTCTCGAGGAGTTGCAATGTAATATAGTTCTTCTTTAAGAAGAGACTGGCAAGGATGTCTCATGCTTCTTTTAGTGTTAAGGCATGCTGAATGTTCTCCAACATATCTTCTTCAATTGTTGCCAACATTTTTCAATGTTATGGCATCACAAATGTTCTCCAAAATATCTTCTTCAATTGTTGCCAGCTTAAATCTTCCACTTTCACAAGACACCAAAGATCTTGTCCTTGCATAAAAGACATCATGCCCATATGTTGAGATTTTGGTTGCTAAGTTTCATGATTCCTCTAACTATTTGAAGGTCTCCCATCATTTTTGGTTGCTAAGTTTCTTAATTCCTCTAACTATTTGAAGGTCTCCCATCGTGTCTGCACTATTTTGATAGCACGAAACAAGTTGATTGTAGCTTAAAAATAAGAAACCACACCAAAAAAAAAAAAAACAATGTCAAATAACATACCAAAAAAAAACATGTGTCAAATAACTGTTACCCAATACCAATTGTTGAAAACACAACCACAAAGCAATTGTGAATATAATTCTGCATATATAAGATTATAAGATAAAGATAAGATCAAAATAATCTAATCTAATCTAAAAAACTAGTTAAACAAGGATTCTAAACCTTGATCATTTTTTATCTAGAAAGAAATCAAATAAACAACTAACTCTTAATAAGAAAAGAACTCTACATTCTAGTTAAGTATGTGTTTTGCTTACTGATGTTTGTATTACCATACATGCAGATACCTTGTAGAACAGCAATGAGAGGAAGCTTCCCACTGAATGGAACGTACTTTCAAGTGAACGAGGTAAACACCACCAAAACTGTGTAATTCACCTATTCCCTGTGAATGTCTACCACCACAGAAAGTTGACATCTGATTCGGAAACCCTTCTCATCCTATGCATGCCAGAATTTAAAGTCATTTAACTTTTCAATAAATGATTATCAAGTGACTGCAATTACCTTGCAGATGTTTGCAGATCACGAATCTAGCTTAAACCCAATTGATGTTCCAAGATCATTGATATGGAATTTGCCGAGACGAATTGTCTACTTTGGAACCTCTGTATCATCAATATTTAAAGGTACAAGACAAGATTAGTGCATTGACAGGCCAACTAAATTATAAAGTAAAAGACTGGCTAACAAGAACTCGTTATTTCTGTCAGGACTTTCAACAGAAGGAATTCAGTTCTGCTTTTGGAGAGGTATCAAATGCTGTTTTCAGTAGTTAATATAATATTGACATTTGAAAGACATTATGCCAGTCATACTGGGAATTTGTTTAAAGCCAAGTCTCGTATACTTGAAAAATTCAGTAAGCTTGACTTTGTCGATTGGTGAAACTTTATTTTCAGGGTTTGTTTGTGTGAGGGGGTTCGACCAGAAAACAAGAGCACCCCGTCCTCTTAAGGCCAGATTACACTTTCCTGCAAGTCGGTTGGTAAAGACAAAGAACGAGAAAAAATGACAAGCAGGAGAGCAGGATGCGAAGTTTAACAGCAATAGTTCTGACCAGCAAGTCATAGCTAGCTTAGTGATGAAGAAAGATCATTGACTAACTTTCTGTTGTAGATTCAAGTGTTCTTCCTCTAACATGAGATGCATTACAAGATCCAAGCTGGGCACAAATTTCAAGTGAAGCGGTACAACAGCATCGCTAATGGGGTTGAGCTGATGCTATCCCAATTACAGGATCCAAGCGCAGCTGAAAGAATTTTCCATGTGAAATTGTAGTATAGCATGGCTAGTGGAATTTAGTTGATTTCTTAGTTTTTATGATGCCTTTTTCTAGTCATGCTCAAAACAGGGCCGTTCTTCGAAAACGAGTCAATGTGAGCAACACTTCTCCCATCCAAATTATTTCAATTCATGCTCGAAGCAGAGCTATTTTCAAAAATTAGTGAATGGAAGCAAATCTCCCTCTCCCTCGCCTGATTTTTTTCCGAATCATGCTCAAAATTGAGCCATTATTCAATAAGTAATCGATATCAACCACCCCTCCCCCGCGAAGACAATAAAAGGGTATTTATTAATTGGCCTTTCAAAAACATACAGAACTCACGAACATCCATCGATTAAGCACTTGAAGACTCTAGAATTTATGGGAATCAAATCTCAATTTTAAGACCCAATTTCAAAGACACTTATATTGCTAAACAACTGGTACTCAAATTCATTCAATCAGTTAACAATGAACCTGATTCACTTGCTCAGAAAACAGAAGCAAATTATAATCCTCTTCGTTCAGCTATTCATAGCCAGACACAATTAATTCATTAGATTAACAGACCAATACACCTACTTCAAACAATCCATCAAATCAATCAAGAACATATCAAAAACATGCAAGCATTCCACAAACACAAATTTCTAAGAAAAAGGCAAAACCTAAACTATCGTTCTGCTTAGACACTTGCTAATATTAACTTCTTATAAATTCAAAAGACACAGCACGAAGAAATCATACTCGATAACTTAAATTAAGCTAAAACACTTAGCTCGGTCAATTTCAGCTCGGTCAGTATAATCGTTTGTTTTTCTACAACCAGACAAACACACGCTCAAGATTTTAAAAACACATAAAATCAACAACAGCGACGAGAATAAATCGTTCTACAACCAAACAAACACATGCTCGAGATTTTAAAAACACATAAAATCAACAGCAGCAACGAGAATAAATCGTAACCAAAAAAAAAAGATAAGCAGCAGCAGCAGAAATCATACTCAATAGTTCAAATTAAGCTAAAACACTTTGCTCGATCGATTCCAGCACCGTCAATATAATCGCTTGTTTCTCTGCAACCAAACAGACACACGCTCAGGATTTTAAAAAACAAAAAAAATCAACAGCAGCATCGAGAATAAATCGCAATCAAAATCAGATAAGCAGCAGCAGCAGAAATCGTGCTCGATAATCAGAATACTACTGAAATCAGGAGTTCAAATCAATTGCGCTTAAATTCTTAGTAAAGGCAACTTGTTTTCGCTGTTTTTTTCTGCAATGACAACAAGAAGAAGAATACGTCGATCTCAAAAACAGAGAAACGAAGAGTCAGGGTTTAGAATCGGAGAAATTTGAGTGAGCGATCGAGTTTGCGTCCCCGTGAAGTGAAAGCACGATCGTCAATCGAGACACGGAAATACTCTCTTTGAGTGGGTGGCGGAGCAAGAGAGAGAGAGGGAGTTTGTTATTTTGTAATTCCTAGAGGTGGATTTGATTTCCTTGCTGGTTCTTTTTTCATGTTTGCCGCCTTTTTGTTTTCGATTTCCCTCTTATCGGGGATTTTGAAAGTTTTTGCTTTGGTTGTGGATGGGTTCTCTTGATTTTTGTGAAACCGTTGTTTATATGTGACACGTGTGATGTTGTGGAGGAGGGTAAATAATATTTTTGGTCCTGTAGATTCAAGAATGTTCTGTTTTTGACCTTGTAGTTGATAGCGTTTTTAATAGTACCCTTGTTTTTAGGATTTTTAAATTTATCACTTGAAAAGGAATGGCATCGAAATCAATGGGAAATCATGATCTCTGATCAGGAAAACTATATTTGTAATGCATATTAGGGATGAGCAAAAAAACCAAGAAACCAAGTAAACCGAGAAAAAAATAATCAAAAAAATCAAACCGAAAAAAAAAACCGATTATTTTTTTGTAAAAATTTTCGGTTGATTCGGTTCGGTTTCAGTTTCCGAAACCTGAAACCGGCAAAACCCCAACCGAACCGAACCGGTTCTGTTCAAGGGGTACTATAAATAGGGGGAACGCGTTCTAAAACATAATTAACCCTAGACACTCTCCAGCGACTCCTTGCAGCCGCTCCCTCAATCCTCACGGCCGCACCTCACACAATTCACACTTTCACTCACTCCGCAACAAAACCAAGTTAATCCATCTTCGATTCTTCATCCATATCCCTCTCCGGCTCCCCCACACCATCTTCATCTTCAAAACTAACAACCTAGCCAGTCAGCCACATCCCTTTCCCACACGGCCACGAGTCGCATGACACACACCACACCGGCACACCGAACCTCCAAAGTCCAAATCTAACAAACCAGTCCCTCCCTCTTTCACACCCGACCTTGAATCGTGTCCCAACTCACACCAAGTATGATTTCTTTTTTCTGTCAATCTTTATTTTTATTTTTATTTTAGCATATACTTTGTGATTCTGTGTATTTGTTGGTTGCTTTTTTTTTTTAACACCAGAGTCCAAATCTAGCAAGCTAGTCCCTCCCTCTTTCACACCCGACCTTGAATCGTGTCCCAACTCGCACCAAGTATGATTTCTTTTTTCTGTCAATCTCTGTTTTTATTTTTTTTAACATATGCTTTGTGATTCTGTGTATTTGTTGGTTGATTTTTTTTAAAACACCAGAGTCCAAATCTAGCAAACCAATCTCTCCCTCTTTCACACCCGACCTTGAATCGTGTCCCAACTCACACCAGGTATGATTTCTTTTTTCTATCAATCTCTGTTTTTATTTTTTTTAACATATGCTTTGTGATTCTGTGTATTTGTTGGTTGATTTTTTTTTAACACCAGAGTTTGAGCATTCTGTGTATTTTGGTTAATTTTTTTCTGCGTTAATAAATCTGTTGTTCTGTGTAGTGTGTATTCTGTGATTAGTGTAGGGATGATTTTTATTTGTGCATTCTATATATTCTGTATGATTCTGTTTATGTGTGTTTTGTGTAGTGTGTAATGTGTATTCTGGGTAAAGCCCCGCATTGCCATTCATTCATTTATGTGTAATGTGATTCTGTGTCCTATATTTAGTCATTAATTTCGTCACTAATTATGTGAATAATTCTGATTAACATAATGGATATTTAAAATTTTGTCACTAGTCGTTGATTTTTTCTGATTATCATTGGGAAACTAATTAATGACTAAATATAGGATTCGTAACAGAACCAGTGGAGACTGAATTACCAGGAGATTAATATTTGATTGCTGGGTAGACTCAGGCTTGACAATGAACTTATTGTTATAAAAATCTGTTGCTATTTCCCGAAATGACTAGGAATCTGTTGCTTTTATAATATAGGATGTAAATTTGTTCCTATTGCATCTCGAAATAGACTGTTAATCAGAATTTCAAGGACAATTTGATGGTGTGAAATGTGAATTTGAGACTTGGGCTTTGCAGATGGCAATGAACTTGGGCTTGACAGATGGCAATGAACTTAGGCTTGGCAGATGTTTTGGCTGATATTACTTTTCATTTTGTTTTTTGTTTTTGCCTGACATTTAAGTTTCTATTAGTTTGATAGTTTTTTTGAATTTTAGTACATTTAAGTCTATTATAAATTATGGGTTTTTAACATGTCAGAAGCTTGATAAATTCCAACTGATATTAGAAGCTTGATAAATGATCTTGAAACCTACGAAAACCTTGAGTCAGGTAAAAAATTTTAGAAACTTGCACCTTTTATTTTGTAATTTATTAATTAAATTGTTTGCAATCATCTAATATGTCTAATTTTTTATTTTGTAGAATTTGGTGGAAAGTTACATGTAGCATTGGATGATAATTAGTTCGGAAGTTATTTTGATGGTAAAATACTACTTTTTATTTTTACATATTTTAATTTATTTTGTCATGTTATAATTTTTTATCTTGATTTCCAGGTTTTGATGTCAATGGTTTACGGAATCAAAGTGCAATGTTCTTGTCATCTTGATGTACTTTTTTATTGGAATGATGTGCACAATGAAGATTTATATGTTTTGCATGAAGTGTTTTATTTTTATGGCAATGTTATTTGTTGTTTCTTTTTAAGCCCTTTTGAAGGCAATGCTTTGTAATTTAAATTTTAATTTGGTGTGTGTTTTATTTAAACTTTGATGCAGGAGAGGAGTCCAAAACACAAATATTAGAAAGACTTGCAACATATTAAACACAATATTAGCACTAATAATTTAATATAAATGAATATTTAGTGAAAAAAAATATTAAATATATTATAGAATTTTGTAATAGAATTAGATAATATTTACATTAATTACAAGCTCATTAGAAAACCCGTTAGAAAGCCCAAAAAGTCTAAAAAAGCCCAAAAAAACAATAATACAGGTTTTCCGGTTTTTCTATTAAAAAAACCGAACCGAACCGAAACCGGTCGGTTTGAACCGGTTCCGGTTTGAATTTTTCAGCTTTTTAAATTTTGATTTTGATTAGTTTTTTTAGATAAAAACCGAACCGCACAGAATTTGCTTTCACCCCTAATGCATATTTTAATAAAATATGATTAGTTGCATCTGTATATGATTTAATTTGATATTTCTCGTGAAACTCGTACGACTACCTGACATTAAATTAATGTGTGGATAATTAAAAAAAAATAACAATAAAACACAGATGAGAGGTGAGATAGAATATAAATTTGTGAATGTGTTGTTCAACGCGTGTGCTGTGTAGTCTGTCTTGACATGCTCTAGAGTAATCCATCCACGGTATTGTTGAAGTTTGATAGTTCAGTTTGCTTGAGGATGAGATTTTTGGTGTGTAGATAGTCGATAATCATTTAATCATGTAAATATTTTTTTTATTTGGGGTTCAGAAGTTTAATGGATGGTGATAGAAAGCCACCTTTAAGACAATTATTTCTAATTGGTTTGAGAATTTCTCGATAATAAAATCAATTATATTTAGTAAAAAGTTGCAATAGATAAAATTCTAGGTTATAAGAGTGTTTTTTTATATATATAAATACTACATGAATTTAAGCATTAATACTTGTAAATATAAATTGTGAATTATTTACCTAGATAATTCGGTGATATACACAGTCTTTTGTACAGGCTGTTTAAAGTAGATAGTTAGAATGTCATTTTCTTATAATAATATTGACAATAAGTGGATATCTCTTGTACAATATTAATAAGTAATGAATATTTCTCATGCAATAATAATGTCTTGTGAAAATATGGTGGACAATTTGAAAACCTCTATACATCTAGGATGTAAATAGATAATTATTTATGAATTTTAACATTTCATATAAGAAGTTATAAAAATAAACAAACAATGTTTCATAACCCAACATAAAACCTATAATGATCGTCAATTTCATACTTATTTGGAATTTGAATGATACAAAGCATAAGGGGTGGTGGGCATGACAAACTGTCATGCCTATATATATTTGGCATCGGCGTGTAATTGAACCCAAATATATTAGATTTGACAACTCGCTTAACCTATATATATTCGAGTTTGGCAAGTAGCTCAATCCAAGAATGTTGGATATGGCAACTCACTAGACCCATGCATGCCTAGACTCGATACATAGCTGAACCTAATGATGTTTAGTGTAGCAGTTAGCCTGATCTACATGTACTTGGACTCAACACGTGGTTGCACTCAATAATTTTGAGTTTGACAACTCGCACATATCAACATATATTTGGAGTCAACGCATGACTGAACCTAAATATAACGAGTCTGACAACTCACCAATCTCATTTCTATCTAAGCTCAACATGCAACCAAACCAAAAGATATCAAATCTGACAAATCACCATACCATGTATACATGAGTTAAGTGTGGAGCTAAACACGATGATATTATTTGAAAGCAAGCTACATCCATATAATCCGGACTTTATGTTATGCATGTTATTACTTTGTTTTTTTATCCTTTTAAATATAAAACTACACAATAAATAAAAGATATAAATATGCGAGTCCACTGGTATGTGATTTGAAATTGATTTTTCACCTTGAAAACATGTGTCACAATATAGCATGTAAGAAAATAATAAAGAAAAGCTTCATACCCACTCTTATAGAAAGACATAGCATGTCTTTTAACATGTTGATTGATGGGTTTTTTTTTTCTATTTTATTTATCTCCACACACGGTTCAACTACAATAATCATAATATAAGCTTTGAATATAGATAATTTATATCCTCGATGCTCATTCAATTTAAATAGAGCTTCACAATACATATATTGCTAGCTCTAACAAGATCATGATGGCATCTATCTAGCTAGCTTCTTTACAGTAACCACGTGAACAAGTGTAGCATTCAGGTTCAAGATACCCTGCAAAAGTATTTTTTGTTTGATAGTGTATTAATTTTTTTTTTGTATATTAATATAATAAAATGATATAAAAATATTTTAAAAAATATTAATTTAATATTTTTTAAAATTAAACATGTTTTTTAAATGCATGTAAAAAACATGAATTCTCGCAATCCCAATCACCATAGCGAACGCGTGTTATGATCTCGGTGACCAGTTTAATGATTTTCTTAATGATCTATTCTAGCAACTCTACGACAATCGTCAATTAGTATTTCGGGCTTTCCATGTATCGCGGGTAAAAATCAATTCATGTTAAGTAGAAAGAAAAAGAAACGACACCGTTCAAGACTATGACTACACCCCCTCCATGCCCATCTTCTCCATTTAAGCACGAGACAGAGAAAATAATCATTATTAACAGCTCTACTTCCAACGCCACCGGTCTCGTGCAACAACTCTGAACCCTAATTTCATGTTCCTGTCTCTACATTACTGGTAATTTCCTCCTTTCAAAGTGCTATGATTTTTTTTTTGAATTTTATCGACTGGTTTGTGTATTTTTTTCTTCTTCTTTGTACTCTAGGAATATAAATTGAATCAAGTTAAAAGCAACAGACTTCTTCTCCTTCCTCTTCTTCTTCACCCCCTTGTCTTGGCTTCAAAATCAACTGGGCAGGAATTTTTTGGATGGGTTTTGATCGTTATCACTAGCTTCTTCCATAGTTGTAGGGATGAGTGCTTCTCTGCTTCCTAAACACGTGGCAGCTGTTTTGAAGCAGCAAAAGGATCCTCTCAAAGCCCTTGAAATGTTCAACAAAGTTAAAAGAGAAGATGGGTTCAAGCACAGTTTGTTAACTTACAAATGCATTATCCAAAAACTTGGGTTTCACGGGAATTTCGTGGCCATGGAGAACGTGCTTGCGGAGACGAGGATGGATATCGATAATAGTTTGCTCGAAGGAGTGTATATTGGAGCTATGAAAAGTTATGGAAGGAAAGGGAAGGTTCAAGAGGCTGTTGATGTGTTTGAAAGAATGGATTTTTATAACTGTGAGCCATCTGTTTTATCCTATAATGCAATTATGAATATATTGGTGGAATCTGGGTACTTCAAGCAAGCTCATAAAGTGTTTTTAAGAATGAAGAATGTGGGGATTGTTCCTGATGTTTATACATTCACTATTAGGATCAAGTCGTTCTGTAGGACGAAAAGGCCTCACTCTGCTTTAAGGCTTCTTAATAACATGGTTTCTCAAGGGTGTCAGCTTAATGCAGTTGCCTATTGTACTGTTGTTGCTGGGTTTTATGAAGAGAATTACCGAGTTGAGGCATATGAATTGTTTAATGATATGCTCAGGATAGGTATTTTCCCTGATGTTTCTACTTTCAACAAGCTTTTACACACTCTTTGTAAGAAGGGGGAGGTCCAAGAAAGTGAAAGACTTCTCAACAAGGTGCTGAAGAAGGGTATGTGCTCAAATTTGTTTACATTTAATATTTTCATCCAAGGGCTTTGCAGAAAGGGTATGCTTAGTGGGGCTATGAGTATGTTGGATAGTGTTATTAGAGAAGGCCTAACTCCTGATGTGGTCACGTATAACACGTTAATTTGTGGATTGTGTAAAAACTCTAATGTAGTAGAAGCTGAGAAGTATCTGCACAAACTGGTGAATGGTGGTTTAGAGCCCGATGGTTTCACTTACAACACTTTAATTGATGGATATTGCAAAATGGGTATGCTACAAAATGCTGAGAAGATTCTTCAAGGGGCAATTTGCAAGGGATTTGTGCCTGATGAGTTCACATATTGCTCCCTAATTAACGGGTTATGCCAGAATGATGAAATTGACCGTGCCCTGGCTCTTTTCAACGCGGCATTGGGAAAAGGATTGAAGCCTACTGTCATCCTATACAACATGCTAATTAAAGGGTTGTGTCAGGAAGGACTTATCTTGCAAGCCTTGCAGATGATGAATGAGATGTCAGAAAATGGCTGCAGCTCTGATATATGGACTTATAATTTAGTTATAAATGGATTGTGCAAGATGGGTTGTGTCTCCGATGCCAATAACCTAATGAATGATGCTATCGCCAAAGGATATGTTCCTGATGTTTTTACATTTAATACGTTGATTGATGGCTACTGTAAACAGTTGAAAATGGAAACAACAATTCAGATTCTGAATAAAATGTGGAGCCATGGTGTTACTCCTGATGTGATCACATATAACTCTGTGTTGAATGGCCTCTCCAAGGCCGTAAAGAATGAAGATTTGATGGAAACTTTCGAAACGATGGTGGAGAAAGGGTGTGTCCCTAACAAAATCACATACAATATACTTACTGAGAGCCTCTGTAAAGCTGGGAAAGTAAATGAGGCTTTGGACTTGGTTGATGAAATACTAAACAAAGGCATTACACCAGATACTGTTAGTTTTGCTACAATCATCAGTGGGTTTGCCAATAATGGGGACCTGAAAGGAGCTTACCAGCTCTTTAGAAGAATGGGAGAACAATATAAGGTCTCACATACAACAGCAACGTATAACATAATGATCAATGCTTTTGCTGAGAAGCTAGATCTTCATATGGGGGAAAAACTTTTTCTTGAGATGGGTGCTGGAGGCTGCGCCCCAGACACGTACACTTATCGTGTCATGATCGATGGCTTTTGCATAACAGGAAACACTGATTCTGGATACAAGTTTCTACTGGAAATGATTGAGAAAGGGTTCATTCCATCACTGACAACGTTTGGGCGAGTAATAAATTGCCTTTGCGTGCAGCACAGAATTCACGAGGCAGTTGATATTATCCATTTTATGGTGCACAATGGTATTGTCCCTGAGGTTGTGAATAGCATATCAGAGGCTGATAAGAAGGTGGTTGCAGCGCCTAAAATAGTTGTGGAAGATTTGTTGAAGAGAAGTTGTATAACTTACTATGCTTATGAACTTCTGTATGATGGTATTAGAGATAAAAAGACCCAAAAGCAAAAACTTCCAAATAGGCACTAACGTGGTGCAGGAAGGCATTCATGTATGTTGACAGAATTTCTTCACTGGAAGTGGAAATGTGAAAGAAGTTATTTCAACAACAACAAAGAAGAGGTTCTGCTGGCTCAACTTCTCTCTGCTTTGAAAATGAAAAAAAAATATTTTGTATCGTTACCTCCATCCCAGCAATGTAATTTTATCATTATTATGCATTTCTGAGGCAGGCTGGGCTAATTGAAAAACTCAAAACAAGTTTCTGGTTGCTTGTTTGTTGCTGGCTGGCAGCATTATAATTTCTGAACTATAGAAGGATCTTCACCCTAAAACTAGACAGAGGCTGCCTTTCAGTCCTGAAAACTGCATGTACAATATTCGATGATATGACACAGGTGAAATTTTCAATTTTTTATTACAATTCTCGATTCCTTAATCATGTACTGCATGTGAGAGAGCCACTTTTCTTCATTTCCCTTGCAGCCAAACAGAGCTGTGAAACCTAATTTATAGTAGATTCAAGTTTTCTCAACTCCTGGCTACTATGGTTTCTCTCAAAAGCAGGTTCTCCCACTGGATTTTCCAACAATTCACTTGATTGTGTTTCATTGATTTAGCTATTTTATTTCTACTTCCTATTCAGGTAAATTTGATTTAGAGGAAAACTTTAAATTTTAGTTTAAAATGTCAGTGAATAAAACATCTCTTTCAAATTTCAATGGCAGTCCTAGGTCTCTGTTTGGCTACTGAGAAAATTCAATGTGACAGAAATTGTTTGATTTTGATTTCAATCAGCACTTGAGAATTGTTGGTTCAGAAAAATGGGATGTGCTAACTCTCACTTAGATTCACTCACTTCGCTCGAGAAACTTCATTTATGATTAAGTAGCTTGTGCATCCTGATTTCTCTGATTTTAAATCTGATTGCATTGAAATGGAAACAAAATTGTAAGAGCCACATGATTTTATCTTGCATCTAATAGATATCAATATTGCTCGTCAACTTTGCAGAGCTATGCAGGGAACCTTGAAAGACAAAAAAAAAAAAAGTCCTTGAGTTTTTCTATTCATATGGCATTAGGTACTTGACAAAATTTCAGTGACAGTATTGCACCTCATGAAACCCTGATGTCACTATGCTTGCGAAATTTGTTCATGGAGGAGAGTTTTATAGCCCTGTGACCTCATAGTGTTCATAGATACTTGCACTGCTTAGTGTTGCAGTTACTTTTGTTGTCATTTTATATGAATCTGTGAAGAATGTTGAGCTCTGTCTTATTTTTGTTTCAGAAATCTGAAATTCGCAATTTTGTTTGTTAATTGATTAATTAGTTTTCTGCCTTCTGCTATACACGTTCAGAAATGTAGAAACTTGAAAATTTAATTGATTGACTCTCAATTTTTTCAATCCAAAGCCACCTAGGTTTGAGCATCGGACGGTACTGGTGAAAGGGCTTGGTTGTGACCCTGATAGTGCTAATGGAGGTGCTAAGGACATGGGTAGAGGCCGTGGAATAGGTGGTTCAAGTGGAAAGATTGGTTGAAGCAGAGGTGAGCCTTAAAATTGGAAATATGAAAAAGAAAAAAACAGTGGATATTTATCATGCTACAGTCATTTTTGCAAATGGATATATTATGGGCCGGCATAGCTGTGTTTTTTTTTTTAAATTATTATTTTTGCTTTATTTTTATATTTTTAAATTGTTTTAATGTGCTATGTTAAAAATAAAATTTTAAATTTAAATAAAAAATATTTTAAAAAATAATCACCAACACAGTAACGAGCACTAGCCATGTTCCCACCAGTTTCCAGATGCTGATGTCTAAAGTAAAAATATCTTCATACAAACCACCACTATTTTTTCTGGTCTCACGACTGATTGGTGCTACGGTCTTGTTGGTCAGCGTTTGCATCAAATTCCAGGGAGCTTAATTCGAACTAACGCCAACATTTTGCTTTCTGGTGACAGGTGCAAGGTGATGGTACCCAGCTGGTTGGATTAAAGGAGGCCTATTTTGCTTTTCGTGGGGAGGCCTGATTGCCCTTTTGAACCAGCTGCCTCCTCCTATAAACCAGTTTCGAGCAGCAGCATCCAGCATGAGATATTCTGATAATTTGAACTTTCTTAGCAGAGAATTATTTCTGTTTAAATTCCTATATAGGTTGCAATGTCAGGGAATTATTATCAGAATTCAGAAACATATTGCTATCTTATCTAGTATTTTCCCCTTTTTTGTGGGGCTGAAACGTTTTAGATGCATTTTCTTCTTATTTTGATAATTAGATCCATTCGGAATGTTAAGCTACTTTTGAGAAAAATAAATTAATACTATTAAATTAAAAAACAAAAAAAATAAATTGGGATAATCTATTTATTTCATAGATATAAGACTTGATAAAGATGCAAGGGTTGATTCACAGGATATCTTTTAGATTTTTTAAAATTATATTTTTTTAAAATGTCATTTTATTTAAATAAATATTTTTTTAAAAAAACTGAATCGATGTGGTCTCCATTCAATTTAAACTTTGAGTCACCAGATTAATTTTGGATCAAGTTTGTGCCCATTGCTTCCAAGGTATTTTTGTCCGACGCCTTTTTCAGCAAATTGAATACTGAAGTTTTATTAATTTTTCTCGCAGTGAAAATTGACATCACCTTCCATCCTCCACCTTCTCCTTCCTTCCCCCTCTCCTGATTTCCCTTCCTTTCCCTCTCCCCCTCTTCTTCTAAAGCCAGACTCAATGGCCCTTGACATAAAAACCTTCGAAACCATAATCCCCTCTCGTTTCCTCTCTTTCACAATACCCAACCCCGTACTCCCAACTCGCCTCCTCCGAGTTGCGGTCCTCGACTCCCCAATCCAACCCACCGAGTCTCCTCAAGTCGCAGCTCTCTTTGTCCCTCAAACCCGTGAACCAGACTGGATTTTCTCAACCGAGTCAGGTCACCTCCAGCTCCTCTTATCCTCTCCTGGAATCTCACGGCTCATATTGATCGGCAACAATCGAATCAACGGCCCTGATTCATCTCCATTGACTTACCACAAAAGGGAGGATGCCCAGTATGTAAAAAGTCTTGAAAATAGTTTAAAGCCTTTGTTTTTTGCTTTATCTCCTAAAGTTAGCGTTAAAGATGGGATTTTTGATGTGCCTATTTTGGATTATGAAGATAATTTGATTTGTAGTGTGGTTTTAGAGAGACGTGCTGGTATTTTTGTTAGTGAAATGCTTGTTGAGGATATTGAGATTGAGAGTGATAGTGAATTGAGAGAGTTTAGGAGGAGATTGAGGTTCAAAAGAATGCCAAATTTGGTTCAAACAGAGATTCGAATCGTGCCTCAGAAGGTTTTTGAGTTAGATCGTGTTAAGATTGGTGGAGAAGTGAAGTTTAGGCCTGACACTAAGGTTCTGGTGCATTCATATTTGATACCGATGGTAGCTAGTCTCTCTTTGATTGGTTCTTGTATCGAGGATCGGTTTCGAAAAGGGTTAAAGCCTAAAGCTTTGTGTTTAGGTGTAGGTGGTGGAGCTTTACTTAGTTTTCTGAGAACTCAATTGGGGTTTGAAGTTTTTGGTGTGGAAATGGATGAGGAGGTTTTGAGCGTTGCGAGGCAGTATTTTGGGCTGGAAGAAATTCAGGTTTGTGTTGGGGATGCTATAGAATATGTAGAGAAGCTTGCGAGTAAAGATAGGGTGCTGGATTTGGTTTCAGGTGAAGATAACGGTGATTGTTATTTAAATCATGCAAATGTTTTTGATGCCAAGTTTGATGTCATTATGGTTGATTTAGATTCTTGTGATGCTAGAAATGGTGTCATTGCTCCGCCATTGGAATTTGTTAAGAAGCACATTCTTCTGGCTGCTAGGTCTGTTCTTAGTGATTTTGGGATTTTTGTCATGAATGTGATTCCTCCGACTAGATTGTTCTATGATACATTGATACATGAGTTTCAGGAGATTTTTCATGAGCTGTATGAAATTGATGTTGGAAATGGAGAGAATTTTGTTCTTATTGCTAAAGTCTCGCCTGTTTCATCACCACTTAGTGAATGTGAGAATAGTTTTCTTCAGAAACTGAGGATAGCGATCTTGGGAAGATACTTGGATTCCATAAGGAAAATTTAAGGCCTGGTGGTTTATAGAGGACCAAAAATGTGGTTTTTCTGATGATATTGTTTTAACTTGAATTCGGATCATACCAGGAAACTCTCAGAATTTCTCGAAAGAGCGTCATCTTGTGGCAAGCTTCAGAAGAAGTTTTTGTGTTCCAATATTTCTCTAATTGGATCTTGTTTGTAAGTACCTTTTCTCACATCTCTTTCACTGTTATTTCTCGAGTTCTAGGTTTTTGAAAAATGACTGTCTTTTTCCATGTAGCAGACTTGACAATTGCAGCTTTTGTTAAGTGCATGGATAGCTCATCTGTAGAGGACACGTTCCTTGGATTTACGAGGGACTATAGAACTCTGTGCACGAAGGCATTTATTTGCTATGTTTTTCTTGTTGGCATTATTGTTTTTCCATTGTGTTGTGTTGGCAGCATAAAGGAGAGAGGTTAATTCCACGTAGTAAATGAAGAAATGTCACAAGCTAGCTGATGCACACTGGTGCTAAAACTGTGTATCAAATTATGACTTGTATTCCCAGTGAAACTCCCTGTCAAAAACAGAAAATGACCTGCCTTAACAGCAGTTTCCAAGACCCTCCGACCATCAACACCACCAACCTGAACACAGCCACTGCCCCGCCATCTCCGCCAAACACCTCACACAATTTTGGTGCTAGATCAACTTCCATTTCTTGGGACAGAAAGATTAAAACTTTTGTCTTGTTTTCGATGTAAAGAGAGAGTGTAGTGTTTACAGAAGATATCATTAAACAGATAAGTTTATTATCTGAATAGAATCAAACGTGTTTTTTTAGATAATTATGGCAAAAATCATGGTAATTTCTGTTTCACTCGAATCTTAAAAGTTTTTTTTTCGTTCCCTTCAATTTTTCCCATTTTCAACTTCTTGACAAACAGAAGGTTATTAATGATCATAATTGTGAAAATGACAGTTCAATTATGAAACCTGGAAATTGTGGTTGTGTTTAGTTATAAATAAAAATATAAAATAAATATATTTTTGAATGATTTTGAAATGAATTTCTATATTTTTATTGGAGACTATTTAAGTTTTTTATTTTTGTTGGCTGTGAAAAAAAGAAAGAAAAAAAATGTACAGAGTCGAGGAATGATTTTTTTAAATTAATAAAGTAAATGATTAATCTTTTAGCAATGCTCATGTTTATGTTGTAGTCATCAGTCTGAAACCAAGGAAAAAATGGTGGAAAAAAATCCCGTATTAAAAATCTTAAAATCGAAAGGATAAAACAAGAACAACAAAAAATATTAATGTCAAAGGTCATTAGTCCTAAACGGCTACCGATTTGAGGACCTGCCTGAGAGTCCGTGACCCGCCCATGTTCGTTAACCAATACTAACCAATCAAATCACAGAAGACCGACCAACAACCAATCAGAGACATACTATTCCACTGTACACCCGCCCACACAGGATCCCATCCATTCATTCACTGAACCTAGCAGAATCCTGTAACATTCAAAAACTGGAACACCCCACTTAACCCCCACCCAACAAAAGAGAAGAAAAGAAATTCCCTTTCCTTTCCCTACTCTTTCCATTCCAAGCTAAACTAAAATATCAATGTCAGCGAATCATTTCCATTTCCGGTAATCATTCTTTCTTCTTCTCAATGTTCCACCTCAAATGCTCTAAGTTCATTGAATTCATTCTGTAATTGGGAGCTCGGAGTTTTTTTTTTATTTTTCCTGGAATGGAGGAGTCTGGAAGTTGGTGTGAAGAAGCAACGATAAAGAGCTGGGCTAAACGAACGGAAGAGAGTTATCAGTTACAGCTCGCTCTGGCTTTGAGGCTATCTTCACAAGCTGCTTCAGCTAATGATCCCAGTTTCTTGGATTGGAATTCTAGTGATAGTAACAGAGGAGTTTCTTCTTTCTCTGATTCTCCTGAATCCCTTTCTCATCGTTTTTGGGTACTTTCTGCTCGTCTTTTATTTGTTTTTTTAGTTTTCTTGTATGCATGCATGCAAGCAAGCTAGCTGGAGGATTTCTCCTGAATGTCTAATTTATTTAAAAATACAGATACGAGCATCGCTAATTTTACTCATTCTTTCCGAATTCACTTCCCGAAAAATCTCAACCATTGAAGTGAGTTTACCCCACGAATTCAATTGTTTAAGATTCTCTTTTAGAAGTGATTTCGAAGAAGATTTGGTTACGATGATTTTTTAGAATATTTTTTTGTGCTCTGAAATGGTGTCTGGTTTTTTTTTAAAATGATTTTATTTGTCTCAGGTGAATGGATGTTTGTCTTATAATGATAGAATTCCAGATGGGTTTTACGTAATGCATGGATTGGATCCTTATACATGGAGTATAAGTGCTGATAGTCGTGTCCCGTCTTTTGAATCATTAAAGGCTGTCAATGATTTGTCAATAGAAGTGGTTTTGGTAGATAGATTGAGGGATCCTGGTTTGAAGGAGTTACATAATAGAGTTATTGGTCTTTGGAGTGGCTCGAATACAACAAAAGATGTGGTTGAGCAGCTTGCGAATCTTGTTTGTAATCGTATGGGGTGAGTTCTAGAGTTATCATCAGTTTCGGGTGTTTGCCTTGAATGCTTTTGTGTTATAATTCTTGTTACCTAGGGTTTTTGTTCTTGTCTCAGGGGTGTTGTCTTCAATGAAGATGATGACACTTTCGCCAAATGCTGGAAGGAATGTACTGAAGTTATGAAAAGGCGTTTAGGTTCTGTTGTAATTCTGGTTGGAAGCTTAACGATCGGCCTCTGTGTTCATCGTGCATTACTGTTTAAAGTAAATATCACAAATTTGTTGTTGTTCATTGCATTCTATAGCTTTTTCATGTTGTCCATGTTTGTATTGAATGCATATGATTTGTATGTTAAATGGAAAAATGTAACCTTTTGGCTATATGTGTGTGTGTGTTCCTTTAATTATTTTATCTGTCTCTTCTGACCTAGAAATGTCTCTATTGACAATTTCACATCTCTTGAAATGTGTTTTTTCGTAGGTATTGGCAGACTCTATTAATTTGCCTTGCAGAATTGTTAACGGATGTAAATACTGCAGAAAAGATGTTGTTTCATCCTGTCTTGTTCAAGTTGGTGATGACAGGTATGCGCTTTCAGCCATTTATTATTTGAATTTCAGTATATAGTAGTTTGGAAATATGTGGAGCAATAAGAGTTTTAAAATGTGGGTAAATCAAATTTTGTGATTGGTATATATATTGACAATTTTAGTGTTATGTAGTGCAGACTTAAGAGTGGGAGAAGATGAGTGAATCTTGGATTGCTGTAGGTTTCATCCATGTTTTCCATTGAACCTGCTTGCACTTCCATTTAGGCAATTAGATATAGAGTCGTCCAGTTCCCTAAATAATTACTGCTGTGAGAGGATTCACAGTTGCTTTTGTTTTCAAAGCTCAGTTGTTCGAAATTGTGAGGTTGAATGACTGACCTATCTTTGGGAATTATGGTAGGAGTTTTCCTTTACGGTAGTTCATATTGCTCTATAATTGTTGAAATGAAAGGTCCATGGAGTGGTTGATCTCTTAATTAATTCTATAATCCTCAGGGAATACTTTGTTGATTTGCTTGGAAAGCCAGGAGCCCTAAGCCAGCCTGATTCCTCACTCAATTGTACATCTTCAATATTAGTTTCTTCACCATTGTCTCATCCAAGGTTTAAATCTATCCAAACAACTGAGGACTTCAGGACAATGGCAGCCAAACTCTATTTCCTTGACTGCCAGCCACTTAATCTTGTGTTTGATAATCCTTCATCAGGTGATTCCCTATCTACTTCATGAATCTATAATATTTTAAAAAACATGATCGATGGCTTTGGCATTTCTTTGTCATAATCAGGTGACATAGGGATCAACTTATGCATCATTTAATGTTTGTTTAACCTATTTCTCTACAATCCCCACCACATTTTCATACTTGTTTAAGATGCATAATACTTTCCCTGTGCCTTCAAATTGTAAATTTTGTAAAAAACTAAAGAATTAATTCATATCTTGTGATCAAACTTCATTCAACCGTAACAGTATTTAAATAAATGTAAAGAGTTTGTTAACAGAAAAGAAAAGGCTTAAATATGCTGATTGTAATGCTCAATACTGTTTATTACAGCACACGTGACGTGCCTGACTGTGACTGTGACTATGAGTCTGATCTCCCAAAGAAAATGCTAGAGTGACAACTTATGCTTGTAAATGGTACTTAAAACAATTGAGATTCAGTGAAGTTCTTTGTTAGTGACATTTACAAAGCTTTGATTTTCAGGCACTACTATTCATGAAGATGACAGATTCATTTCAAGGCTTGGTAAAGACATGAAGAACCTTCCACCCACATCAATCAACAAACATGAAGCTTCTCTGTCACCTCTGCACCAAGGAGTTGCTCAGAACATCATGCATGACATGGATCTGCAGGCGCCAAACTCATATAATCCATTTCTGAATGTCGTAAAGACGAAGAACTTCGTTGAAGGTCCCAATGTGCCAAGTTCTATCCTACCAGTTAAGAAAAAACATACAGATCCTGTCATCTCTAATCCAAAGCCTGTTGCTACAAATAATTTGTTGTTCATGGAAATAAACCAGACAATACTAAGTAAATCAAACAATCAACTTCATCTCGAAGAGGAAGATTTCGATGTTCCCTGGAGTGAACTTCTATTGAAGAAGAAAATTGGATCAGGTATTTTTCATTTGAACTTTGGAAGGACCTCACAGCTGCATGATATGGTAGCTATTGATATTTCTGCATCCCCTTCACCCGTCCATTGTATTTTAGTCTGTGAATTTTGTGAGATTTCTTTCATGAAGGATACTAACCAATGCTTCTCAGGCTCCTTTGGAACTGTCTATCATGCTGACTGGCGTGGTTCGGTAAGAATTTCTTCCTTTTATCTAATCATCATAGACATTTTGTTTTGCAAGTTTTGAATATGTATTTATAGCGGTTTTTGAGCGGGAATCTTTCATCTCTATGATTGCTGTTGTTGATGAGATACAAGGTTATATGTATACATTATTTATAAGAAAACCCAGCAGCAAAGTGGTGTACTATTGTGGATTCTGCTACAACACTTGGTGCCTTTACAAAAAAACCAATCTCCTCTTTTGTCATTATCTATTCAGGCTTCCTAGGAGGTTATTGGTTGCAGGACTGCCTTGTATTATGGTTTGTAGACCTATAAAGTAGTTAGGATATGCAGAGTGGTTATTTTTATGTATGCTTTACGATATGCAAAATAATCTTGAGTTGATTACTAGCAATTCTTGCACCTAGAAGTGGTCATTTGAGTGCATCAATTCTTGTCTCAGTCCTTCAGTTCTATCAACTATGTAATCATACTGGATATTTCTATTAGCCCCTTCAGTTTTGTCGCCATGATTAGTTCATTGTTTAAGTTTTGCATCTTCATTTTAATGCTCTGATCTTCATCAGTACTGAAAATATCAATTTCAGGATGTTGCTGTCAAAATTCTCGAGGAGCAAGAATTTCACGCAGAGCGCTTTGAGGAATTTTTGAGTGAGGTACCTATACTTTGTTCTGTGAAAACTAACATTGACTGTCTAGTTTTTCATGTTTCGAGTTAACCTTAATTGCATTGATCCTTGTTTGTCAGGTTTCTATAATGAAACGTTTACGACATCCAAATATTGTTCTCTTTATGGGTGCTGTTACCCAACCCCCTAACTTGTCCATAGTTATGGAGTATTTATCAAGGTATTAAAATTCTTTGTGATGATTTTTGGTAGATAATTTTGTAAGAAATCAACTCTTTGTTAATGTAAATAATTTGCTTTGGACTGCAGAGGCAGCTTGCACAAACTTTTACATCTGCCTGATGCTGCCTTGATACTGAATGAGAGGCGCCGCTTAAATATGGCGAATGATGTTGTATGCTTCTTCTTCTTTTGGCTAATATTTATGTTTCTATGCAAATGGATAATCAGTGGAACAAATGCTAGCAAAAAGTTGGAACTTTAATATCATCATCTAGATGTTGAAAATAAATTTCCTGGATTTAGGAGCTGTTCATTTATCTGTGCAGGCAAAGGGAATGAACTATCTTCATCAGTTTAGACCTCCCATTATTCATCGTGATTTGAAATCTCTAAATCTCTTAGTGGACAGTGCATACAAGGTCAAGGTTAGTATTCCAAAACAGTGATATTTGGATATCCATTTTTATTTACTAATCTTTTTCCTCTTTCAATGAGATGCTTAAAAACTTTCTGCTCTGCTCAAAACCTTTAACCTTAAACCTGAAAATTGTTTTTTCTTCTCTCCTCTCTCTGTGCTTTGGCCTTAAAGTTTCAGTGGTCAAATTTCCCATTGACACAGGACTTCAACAGCTAATCTCATTGTTGATTCCTCCCCTGATTAGCATACAATGCTGAAGTGACTAACTAAATTTGAGAACAGAAATAGAATAACTTAATGGCCTAAGGACCCTCTTATACTCTTAAGAAATAATAAAGAGCAAGCTAATTTTATTGCAATGAAAATGTGGACACTTCTCATGTCTTTTGTGGGAATGTTCATTAACATACTTTGGATGAGAAGACTGACAGGAAAATGTTTATCCAGATTTGTGATTTCGGTCTCTCGCGCTCAAAAGCGAAGACATATATTTCGTCGACAAATGCTGCAGGGACTGTAAGTACTACTTTGGAATCAATAAGTTGTTACATGCACTTCCTTGTATTGTATGTTATATAAACGAAGCATGGATTTGGTTACAAACTTAAGTTTACAATTCTGGACCCTCTTCTTTAGCCTGAGTGGATGGCCCCAGAAGTACTCCGTAATGAGCAATCAAATGAAAAATCAGATGTTTACAGCTTTGGTGTAGTCTTGTGGGAACTTATGACCCTGCAACATCCATGGAGAAATTTAAAACAAGCACAGGTAATTTGCATTCGTATGCTTCATTTCACAAATTGTTGCAAAATTCATACACTGATAATCCAAGAAAATATAGAATTGGTTTCTCTTCATCAACTAATATTTTTGAACTTGAGAATGGATGTGAGATCTTCAAAGGGAAATGCACAGAATATTAACTGGTCAACTGTTGAAGGGTGCTTATTACGCACAGAATACTAACTGCTGCCTGAGATGAAGTCTGTAACTAGAACTATCATAGTTATCGGAACAGATACTAATGTACACATGATTCTGCATTATACAGAACACAAATGCTAGTATTTATGTTAAACGAGTGCTGTATATTTTGCTGCAGATCATTGCTGCTGTTGGTTTTATGGGCGGAAG
Source organism: Populus trichocarpa (assembly GCF_000002775.5). Lineage (NCBI taxonomy): Eukaryota > Viridiplantae > Streptophyta > Magnoliopsida > Malpighiales > Salicaceae > Populus > Populus trichocarpa. Next base: position 21,572,303 of record NC_037294.2, read on the forward strand.
GCTTGAGATTCCAAGCAATGTAAATCCTTCAGTGGCTGCCTTGATTAAGGTCTGCTTGGATAGGTAAGTGGACGTTCATAATTATATCTCCATAGAGTTTATGGACAAATTTTATTTCCCAACTGTGAAATATATGTATCTTCAAGAAACCCTTCTCAGGGTAAGGAACCAAGTAATGTACAGTGCGCGGCGCCTTTAGTATCTCTATCTCCTTTCTGTCATATTCTAATAGTGGGCTTTCCTTTCACTGCAGCGAGCCCTCAAAACGTCCTTCATTCTCTTATATCATGAAAACTTTACAGGAGCTGATAAACGACTCCATCTCCCAACCAGTTGCTCCTCGAGTAATTCGATGACAGAGCTCTATGTAGTCAAACTGCTCACATGATTTCGGCCCTCTCATTCCCATGATATTTTCCAGGCTTTAACAAGATGTTGATCACCCTTTTTGTGTCTGCCATGAACTAATTCTTGTATCTACAATTGTGAATATACACAAGAGTTGTCAAGATATAAAATATCAAGAAAAATGGGTGGAAAAGCCAGGCTTGTCAAAGAAACTTTCATAGGAGGAGTTGAGGGAGGCTGGTCCATTCATGTTACTAATTATACTGATGTGCCATCATTTGGTTGATATCTTCACTCTGTTGGTCTTATAGTATCAGCCAGGGCCTAGGGTTGCTTATGAGTTATGATTACTATCCTTTAGTGTGAATTTTCTGGCTGCTCAACCGTCAGGTTTGAGAGATGGAGAGAGATCGTGCCATTTACATTTAAATTTTGGGAACTTTTGATAGATCATTTGGCAGTAACTTTCTAATCATACATGTAAATTCTTCTGACAAGCGGTGACTGCTACGGTGACTTCAAGTGACGGGTTATTTTTTTTATCTATTATGAAAAGAATAAATAAAATGCTTGCATGAAAAGTTTTATTATGCTAAAGCTGTAATTATTATTAATATTTAGAGATAAATATAAGAAAGAAAAAATTACGTCCAGTTTTATTAAAAGTTAATAGAATTTTTTCACTATTAAAAGTTATTCAATAACTATAATTACTCCTTTTTGTCGTATTTTTTTATTGAGCAAGTATTAATAATTATAATTTGAGTTTCATGATTGTGTTTATGTATTTTCATTATAAAAAAAATAAAATAAATCTAAATCTTACTTAAAGTCATGGATGGATAAGTTCTCATCTCAACAAAGCATTATTATTTCGGGAGAAAAACAATTCAGGTCCTTATCTTTAAGTACCGCCACAATTTAGTCCTCCGTGAAGTGTAATTCAGTTTTATTTTTCGCTGTGCAAAAGTACCTTAGCCTTGCTGGCAGGTAAAAAGGTCCACGTGTCAGTTTATGTGTGCATATAGTCAATTTTATATACCAGTATTTAAACCGAGCAAGAACTTAGTTACTGACATAATAAAATCACATTTCATAATTTTTTTATATCCTTTGAATTTCTTTATGTTATTTAAATTAAAAAATATTACAAATATAGAATTTTAAATCAGGTTATTCATATAAAAATCTCTATAATTTATATATCTATGACGGTTAAATTATTTATATTATTAAATATAGTCATTGATTGCTTCATTGATATTAAGATAGGAAAAAAAATAAAAATCCATCTTAGAGACAATGACAGTATTGGTAGAGGCAATAGTGGTGGTAATCATGAAATAAATTTATTTTTTAAAATAAAAAATTAAAATATATACCATAAATTATTTATAAAAAAATGGAAAGCCAAAATGAAATTTGAAAAATTATTTTTATTAAAAACAAATATAATCAAAACGTTTCACCATAAAATTTTCCTATATTTACATTAGGCCTGGCTCTATGTCGGGTCATTCTTAACATTGGCCCAAACATGAAGCCCAGACCATGTCCATATTCCCTAAACCCTAATCTCTCAGAACTCTCAGTTTCTGTCTTATATCTTTAACTCTCCTCTCTCTCTTGTTCCTTCTCTAATATCTTCCGTCTTTTCTTTTCCTGACAACCAAACAAGATTCCTCTCGATTCGCTGTTTGTTCATTACCATGGGGGCGAAAGCAAAGAAATCACTGAAAAAGAAAATGAGCAAAATTTCTTCTTCTACGTCAACCCAGTTAGTTAATGGAAAACAAGCCGCTGCTGATTTCTTGGTATGTTTTTTAATTTTTTTCTTCTTACATCAAATTTTTTGTTTTTTTTCGTAATTTATTTTCGTGTTAAAAAATAGCCATTAGAAGGTGGACCGGCGCGGAAGTTACCGGAATTGAAAGAGCTGAAAAAGAAGTCCGGTGTGCTGTATATTGGTAGGATACCTCATGGTTTCTACGAGGAAGAAATGAAAGGTAAGGTTTAATTTGTTATTAATGGGTGGTGTTTATGTTTTGTTGAGATTGTGTTTTGTGGTTTTGTTTATTAGATTTTTGTTGTATGTTTCAGCTTATTTTTCGCAATTCGGTACTATCAAGAGATTGAGAATTGCGAGGAATAAAAAGGTTAGTCTTTTCTTGGTACTTTGTATGTGCTATGTAGACTAATGATGTCTTAAATGCAGTAGTTGGTGTGGTTTTAATTCTAACTTGGTGTTTGTATGTGTGATTTTTGGCAGACTGGAAAATCAAAGCATTTTGGATTCATGGAATTTGAAGATCCTGAGGTTGTAGATTTTAAAATTGTAGTATTGGTTGAATGTTGATGTTTCTGAGGATTTATAACAAAACCCCTTTGCTGATTGCAGGTGGCAGAAGTTGTAGCTGAATGTATGCATAACTATCTGTTGTTTGAGCATCTTTTGCAAGTCTATGTTATTCCACAGGAGCATGTTCATCCTAAATTGTAAGCAATTTATCTTTTTTACTTTACATAGTGCAAAGGAAAGATAGCATCATGTGATTTATTTCCGTAGGCTTTCACCGATTATATCCTGCTGATGGGTTTTATTCTTTCTTTATTGGCTAAATTCTTGGATATGTGAACTTGGAAACTATAAACACAGAATCCTATACTGTTTACTTTGGTTGCCTCCCCCATATGCTATGGTTACTCATTTTGTTTTTCCTTTTTCTTTTTGGGGACACATAGATGGAAAGGTTTTAATTATCGTTTCAACCCTGTGGACCGGCTTCAAACCGAAAGAAAACGACAGAACAAGGTATGCAGTGGATAGGAAGTGATAATCATGAGGAATTATAGTTTTCATGCTATAGAAGGAAAAATGTTATTTCTGACCATTGCTTGATAACCCTTTTGTTTTGTGCTATGGCTATTCAGGAGAGAACACTTGATGAGCACAGAAGATTGGTGGGCAGGATTATGAAGCGAGATCAGAAGCGACGAAAAAAGATAGAAGCTGCTGGTTTGGATTATGAGTGCCCGGAATTTGTAAGAGCTCTTATCATTTTTCTCCTTTTAATACTTGACTAAGTACAAAGATAATTGGGGAAAAGGAACAGGAGAAGGAAATCAGCCTGCTATGTCTAGCATCAAGATTTAGAATAAATTTTTTCCATTGCTTTAGTCAATCTCACCAGTCTAGTTGATGTCAATGGGAAAGCATTACCATGTACACAACAAACATTTGTATTCTTGAGTCTACGGATCAGATCTCTAACTGCTGAGTGATATGAAAAATTTCCAATACTCATAGTGGTCTTTTTCACCCAAGATTTCTTCCCTTTTCCTGCATCCCTGATTCCAATAGATTCCTTGTTTGAACCATGACCATAACTGCTCTTGCATTTAGCATGGAGCTGTGATCAGTTGTACTTTCTTGGAAATAGAATATTGACTCACTTAGAATGCTGCTGAGCTTTCTGTTTATCTTAGATGGTAACAAATACTTTGAATGCATATATTGTCTCTGATGCTCATACTCATTTGATACAAGTCAGCTTCTCTCTGATCTGTAAGCATGTCATCCTAGTTATTGTTGGGTGACTCAAGAAATGTGATTGTAAGACAAAATGCAGGATATAAAAGCTTTCAGATTCCTTTGAACATGGTGGCACAGAATATTTCTGTTCAACCACTCGTTCGTAGATCAAAACAAAATCATGTATATAAACCCCCCCGCCTGTTCTTTCCAGCATAGTCCCTACATATTTTTCTCTTTCACGAATAGCGTTTACTGCTATTCGACTCTGTTTGCCATTGGTGGGCCACTCTTAAGCTTACCTTGGTTGTATAGAATCATTTTTATCTGTGGTGTAAAAATTCTATTCATAGTGAATAGTGGCTATCAATACCTTTTCTTTACTTTTATGAATATTACTTTGATGGTTTAGAGAAATGAAGTTTAGCATAAAAGCATTGAATTCCGTGGTGATGATTATTTATTGCCATGTTGTGGTACAAACCAAGAATGGATCTTTCTGCCTTTGTTTTGGTATCTATGTATTATGACTGATCAAAATATTTTATGCCACCCTCCTTTTTTTGCAGGTTGGTGATGTCAAGTGTGTGCCAAAGAAGATTAAGTTCAGCCAAGATTAGGATTCTGTGGAATTCCTTGAGAATCACTGTTGTGGTAATTTTTCATTTTTTTTGTAGCGTATATCAGCTTTTGCACCTTACATGAGTTCAGTGGATGCTCACTCTCACTTTCTCCTGCTAGGTTTTTTGTCAACGAGAAAAGGAAGTAAGGGAGGACTGTGATGCAAGAGTATATTGCCATCTCAAATGGTGAATCCAGCTGTTTGGAGAAGTTTCTGAATGTAGACATGGAAGCCTGTATCTGACCTTTTGCTTCTATATGTTATAGCTGTTTTTTCACAAATCTTATCCTAACAATCCACTAGTCGATGATGCTAGGATTATTTAATGTCAAAGTAGAAAATTTGTGTGGGTTTTATTTTATTTGAATTCAGTCTTGTTCCGAATATCCCTTGCTTCTTTTTGGTTGTTTCCCACTGATATCATTTCTGGCTACTGCTCATTCTCTTTTTCCATAGTGTTTTTGGCATACAAGCTACGAATGAAAAAAAAAGGGGGGGGGGGGGGGCCTCCCTCGCCTCCTGGCTTTACTGTTCAAATTGACAACATTGACAAACCGTTAGTGTTGCAATCCATCTGCCTCAGCAGGATTATTTCGTAAAGCATGACAGATGGTATCTTACCATTTAAAAGATAGTTCATAGCCCAGCTCCTGTCGCCTGCGAGCCTCATATAGCAGATTAGAGTGGAGATGTTCAACAGTTATGGATGCTTGGGAATTCACATGATAAAAGTGTCTTCCAGTTATGCTCTGCTTGAATGCACCGAGCAAACTTGAGACGGTAGATTGCAGCACCAGACGACACGCCTATCTCTACATAGGCGTGCAGATCGTTTGCAATTGTGCGTCTTCATACCGATTATCTGCGAGGGAACATCGCCAATTGAATATTTTTTTGTTCACAATTTGACCCATGACAACAGAGAAGTAGTGTTGCTTTTAGCAGACGACTTTCCCACATTATAACCAACTTTCTGCTTCTTGGACCTTTCTTTTACCTGCTCAGGTTCTTTTTTTCTCTTTTCCCATTCGTTTGCAACTAATTCATTCGAAGACACACGACAATTGACATTGCCAGATAGAATTGATCATACACAGGATTCAAACTCTTCTCAGGTAAAGCTAATTATACTGAACGCAATGGTGAACCGAAAAATCTGTATACTTTCTTAAGAGATTTTATGATGTTTAAGCTATAACTACTAAAGAGAGCTGCATTTACTCTTGTGTCCATCTCTCTACTATTGAGGAAGTGATCACAAAAAAAGTTCTCTGACATTAAACTTCTTTACCCAAATTTAACCAACGAAGCAACCCATCAAAAGGAAAGTGCAGTGCTGGAATAAGTTACTGATGTTCCTTCTTCAGACAAACTTCGTGACACCATATTGAAACAAGTAGCTAGGATACAACTTGGCTCCACCCAGATTTTAGTAAATCTTAGCTCCAAACAAGTTGAAATCAGCTACATGGATTCTGCTTCTCCATTCAATAATTCATTAAATAACATAGTACTTGAACAAGTGGGACAAGTTCAAGGAGCTACATAACCTCTCCAATGATATATAAAAGCAACTTCAACCATAAAGCATTGTACGGTTCAACAACAGAAAACGAAAGACAATAATTTCTGCCAGTAAATTCCCAAGAACCAATAACGCATGCCAAATATAAAATTCAATAAATTATTACAACCATCAAGAAAGACTCCAAGGAGGAGTAAAATACCCTCAAAGAAGAGTAATGAGGATGAAAATAAGGAGAGCAGCAATGAAAGAGTACTTAACAGCAGCAACAAGAATAGCCAAAGCGATAACGAAAAGCTGCCAAAGAACTTGAACACTAGCCCAGGACAACAAACCAGTTAATCCAACGGCCAAGATATTATCGGGATCTGGGTTCAGTAACAAATCACCCCACTTGATATCGAATAAGGGAGGTGGCTGATCTTGCTTCAAATCATAACCACCGCCACTGTTATTGGAAGACCCATTTTTCTTTTCTTGTTCTGGTTCTTTGGGTTCTTGAGCTGGGTCGTTATTGTTGTTGGTTCGTGCAAAAACGAGTCTTGGATGGGTTTTCTTGGAGATTTTGAGAGGGAAAGAAGCGGGAGGGAGAGTGGGTTGGGGATGGAGAAGAGGGGTTCTTGAAAATGAAGGGATTTGTGGGTGCAAGGAAAAATCAAGCCCTAACATTTTATCAATGGCATATCGAATTAAAAAAAATAAAAAAAGTTGGAAAATATAACATACAACTCTTAGAACAGTTTTTTTTTTTTTTTTTTCAATTTTTTTATATTGATTCCTGGTTAATCAGGAATTAAAAAAAATAGATAAAAAATGAAAATAACTTGAAACCGACCACAGTGGGAGTCGAACCCACGACCTTTTGATCCGAAGTCAAACGCGCTAATCCACTGCGCTATGCGGTCCTTCGAAGGTGTTTAAGCAATAAAGGTTATATAATGCATGCTTCTCAAATGGAGTTGTGGAGCATTTCATATTCGCATAGAAGGCAAAAAGGTATGGCATCTAGCAATTTAGCAATGTTAAAGACCTAAACTTAATTTGCTTCATGACATTGATGTGTTTTGTCCACTAGAAATCGCATTGAAGGTTTATATATATTAACCAATGGAATATCAAATGGGTCGTGGGCTATGAAATAGGATAGGGGAATAGCCCACCCCCCCTTCCCCAATTCTCAAAACTCCAGTTCCATTTGGTTCCGTATTTCAAACACAAAACCAGCTTGTATTAGAATCCCTAGTTTTATATGATAGTTTTTTGTTGAGAAAAGAAAAGAAAAGAATGTCATAGGCTGGCACAAGCCCCGCTAGGGGCCTAGCTAGGCTTTCGACCGAGTGAAAATCCTTTGCCTTTCTAGTACATCAATATTGTCTTTTGCTTTCGACAATATACACTTTCCGTTTTGTACCTAACTGGCCTCTCCTCCACAGCTCCGATGGTTAATTAGGGCACAGCTAGGTTAAGACTCAAGACCAGTGGAGTCTTGGGCACCTTTCTGTTTCTTACTACTTCCAAAAGCTACCCTTCTTTATAAATATATCTACTGCATTTCTGTAATTTCCTAATATCATGACCTTTTCTTCTTCTTGTTACCGTTGCATTTGGGCCGTCCAATGCATGTAAAACTCATCAAGAGAATCGGGTGGCAAAAGGCAAAACAAGAGATTATCCAATGATAGTCTTAGAAAAAGGACCCTCCCCTTTTCTTCTTCTTCTTCTCTCTCAGAATCAATATGCAGATCTCCATAGTCTACATCCGATCCATCACCAGCCAGTCCATTTCCAAATCAGGAACCCCACCACATTCTCAACTTGTTCGTACAATAGTTTGACATGATGTGTTTGTGATGTCCAGCTATATGAAATGAGGATCCACACAATTACCCTTTTAGGCATAGACAAACCCATCTTCCCTTCATGGATGACAAGGTCTCCCATCTTACCAATAAATCCACCCACCCAAATCATTTTCATTACTTTAATCATTTGCTTTATTATATCTTCCAGGTCAGATATGATCTTTGACAATCAACATTCATTCTTTCAGTGCCTTTTAATTACAAAAAAAATGCTTCGCCTAGCTAGTATGCCTTCAAGATTGCCTTTAAAAGCATTCCAGGACATCCATCTTTATGCAAGACAGTTTTTCGTTCTCTTATTGGCCACCACAGTTCTTTTGCATCATTGCAATGAGTGCTCAAATCGTTTTTTTTTTTTTTTTTTAATATAGAAACATTAAATTTTGTAAAAATAAGTAAAAAATCCAGCTATAATAATGAAAAGTCTGATGATGCACCGAAATCATGAATCGGATAAAAATTCAGCTATGATCACAGATATTGAATTCGGTCTAATCTGAGAAGCTAATTTAGAATATAACTCCAGATTTAGGCTGTGTTTTTTTAGAAAAAAATTAATCTAAAATTAACTTGATTTAACTAGATCAAAATTCAATTTGAAATCGAAGACTTGAGCTTTGGCCAAGGCATGCTTAACCTATGATTCAGAATATAATATTGATTAATTATATAAAAAAATTAATGCATGCATGCATGTGTGAACTAGCTTATTCTAAAAAATATGCAGTGATACTATAAAAATATAAAAATGGTTCAAACACACATTTAAAAAACTGTTTTGAAACATTTAAACACAAATTCCATTGATTGGTGAAAAATATCTCAATCTAATTAATAAATTAACCAATATAATATCAGTTAAAACTTATTCACTGTGTAAAAAACTGTACTTAACATTGTCGCGTGAAACTTACATTATCGAATATTCATATTCTAGTACGTACGTAGCATGCAGTAAGTTGAATGCAAAATTGTTTAGGAGAAGTCGTCAGTGACAGAACCTCCATGAGAATGATCTCATCGTGGCCTGGTTCAGTAATAATTGACTGCTTAAGCTAGCTGACCTCCAAATTTGCTGGCTCTTTTATGGATATTTTTTGTTTTTTTTTTAATAAAGAAAAACAATACTGAAGGGATGTCACTTCACTTCGATAGGGTCAGCAACGTCTGGGGTAAGTAACCAGGTCTGACAAGTGTCTTAGGAGGTGATTCAGATTCTTTGCTCTTCCAATCTTACGTGAGAAACATTGATGATATAAGAGATTCAGGGACAACTCACTTCTTGTTGACACATGAACAAGACAACTAAGGTTTCAGTTTTTTTGAGTGTGAGGCCACTATTATAAATTGCCCCTCCCTTTTTTTCCCCCTTTCTTGATGCTTACCCCACCGATCAAATCTGGTTGAATTTTAATATTGATTAATCTAGTTAAATTTGAGTAATTAACTTGAATTACAGCCTAATAAAAGTTACTGGGATTAAAATTATGATTTTTTTTTATATAAAATTAAAACCTAGATCCAAGTTTGATGTAATAATCTAGGTTTTTTTAAAAAAAATTTAAATCCCAAATCGTAACGGCTAATGAAATCCAAATAGTATCACTTGACTTTTTGGCTATACTTGAGGCACCCGAGTGCCTGAAGAGTTAAAAGTTGTAGTTTTAATTCTATCAGGGAAGAGAAATTAATGAAATGAGGAAAGACGTTGCCTTTCTAGTCGAGTAAGCAAAGCAATCGAGATATTTATCAATAAAAGAAAAGTTTTTTCTTTTTTATAGTACTGGGATCTACAGTAACCAACCTTTCATATACAGACCCAAACCCGTTTTGCACCATTAGATTTTATAGTGGATTAATCTGAACTCAAACGAAGTGTTGAGAGTTTTTTTTTTTTTTAATTTAATATCTTACTTCAATGGTTTAAATTAAATAGCTATGATTATATATTAATTCTCAATTATTGTTATTTATGTTGTTCATTAATATCTTGCAGGATACATACATACATACATACATACATACATATACACACACACACACATATATATATATATAATGAGATAAAATTACAAAACATCTAGCATTTTCTCACACTAGTCACCAATGATTTTTATTTTTATTTTTTTTAAAAAAAGAAACTATGTCTTCATCATATAAAATATGAGTATTAAATAAAAATAGCATAACATTTCAAATTTCAATATAATTCTTTTTATTTCATTTTAATATCAGATTATGTATTAAAAGAGTAAAACATTAAGGCTAGTTTTGATTTTATCTTAATTACCCTATTTCCATGTCGCAACCTCTCTCTCTCTCTCTCTCTCTCTCTCTGTATATGCATTATGCATTATACCGAGGAAGGAATTAAAAGGTTCACATCATGCCCTCCTCATGGCAGGAACTTTCTGCATGCTGCTCGTATCTCTCTACCTTTGCTTCGATCCTCTTCATATGGTCAGTGACGCAAGATTCTAAGTGTGTGTTGAGGTGTGGTGGGCAAGCATGAAAAAAGAACATACCTTTCTCTTTCTCTTTCTCTTCCTCCCAAGACATTCATACAATTTCTTTTTACTGCTTGTTAATCAATATCACAATGCACCATGCACTGCCAAAATCTCTAGTTCCATAGACAGCTAGCATTTCATTTCAGATATATATTAATTGCGGCAATAAAAGTTTTGAATGAAAATATAATATTTTATTCTTAATGTATGTTTAATATTATAATGATGATACGAGAAAAAACTAAATAATATAAAATACTAGCGTTTTCTAAACGCGGTTATATACTAGATGCTTTGTATACAGAATTTACTCATGATTAAATAAATTAAATAATATAAAACATTATCATTATCTACACAACAATTATTAAATACTTTATAGATGGCATTAATGAACAAGCATAGCCTAAATTCAAGTTAAACTTTCTCACTCCGGTATGGTTAAATCTAAAGAATGTTGACTTTTGAATCAATAACTTAACCAATGATGACGAACAAGAGAGATTGACCCACCACTAAACTTGCAAAGATTGGAATGTGTGAATCTACTATACTATACTATACTATACTATATATATTTATAAGTTTAATTATTAAAGTAGTATTTACAAAAAAATCCTTTTTATAACCTTAGTTTTTTTAGATAATTCAAACCCAAAATATAAGTTAGTAGTAGCTAGCAAAATATAAGTTAGTACCCGAACCAACAGTCGGAGGGTTGAGCTAGCAAGCAATATGGCTTCTTCTAGGGCACCAAACTGATGATCATGTATGTTAAGGACAGGAAGCAAAATGGTCGGTCAAAAGGTCAAATCCAAAACACTGTACACGCGTCATCTGATCAGAGCTTGAATAGTGGGTTATCATCCTCGTGTAATTCTTTGACATTTGTCACAATCTAGTTGGTCCATACACATTACGTAATGTTCTCCTTCTCTTTCTAGATAGAAAGACAGGGAGAAAGAGAAAGATTAATGAAGTAGCAGTGTTTCAACAAAAAAAAAAAAAAAAATGAAGTAGCAGTGATGAAAAGGTGCGGTAGACTCGGATCCTGTCTCCCCAAGAACAAAGTTCCAAATTTATCCATTCATCTAGCTTTATAATTTTAAGCCCCCCAACAAAAGAGAAAAAAAATCTCTCTTTCTCCTTTTCTTTCTCTGTCTGTAAGATTTTCTTGGTTTCAAAACCTAGTGGGAGGGTTGTAGAAGTAGCAGGAAATGAGTGAACACCACCACCAGTACGGACTGCCAGATCTCCGGCAACTGGTGGCCGGAAGAGCTCATTTTCAAGGAACCCAGCAAGGTAACGAGCCATTCTTTGTTCAAAGTAGGAATCTTGTACCACAAACACACCACTTTGAGTCCATTATGGTTGGTCATGAAGCAATGTTGCCTAGTGGTTTAGTCAAGCTTGGCGGGCGTCATCATGATCATTATTGCACCAATGCCACTAATATTACTACTAATAATACTATAACTAGTGCTACAATTGGTACTAGCAGTTCAGCTGGTGCTGGTACACTATACGGAGTAGAAATGGAAAATGCTACTGCTGCTGGGTGGATTGGAAATGATGGAGGCAATAATAGTAGATGGCCAAGACAAGAGACTCTTACACTTCTTGAGATCAGATCTAGGCTCGATTCCAGGTTCAAGGAGGCTAATCAAAAAGGTCCATTATGGGATGAGGTTTCTAGGTACTATGCTTTCTTTTTTTCATGCCATATAAATTCTACCGAATCCTTTTGTGTAATATCCTTTTCCTTTTAGTGTTTCTTATTCTAGCTAGCTACTTCTTGCATTGCTGATACTGGATTAGGAAACCCTAATTTGGTTTTGTCATGAAGTGAACAATATGGATTTTTTCTTTCTTTTCTTTTCATTGTGTCAAGGGCTCAAGCTTAATTTGAATCAATTTTAATTGCTTATTTGATATTATCTTCTCTTGAGATCATTTTGTGATTTCCTTTTAATGGCCATTTACTGGTTTTTGATATCATAATCTCTTTCCTAATTAAGTTTCTGTTATGAACTTCCTGGGAGCAATTGGGGTATTGGAAGTGCTAGCTAGCTAGTCTCTTCTTCTTCTTCTTCTTCCCCCTCCTCCTCCTTTGAGAGAGGTAGAAATAACTAGTTAATGAAGTTAAAGAGAGACAAGATCATAACTTAAGTGGTGGGATCTTCATTAATTACATGCCAAGAAGAATGTTTTTGAGTATTTAATGCTTTAATTACTAAAAAATGATGGTCAATAAACTAATTAATAAGGATTTGTTTTTGTGTGATAGTATTATTAGTATAGACAGACACGGAATTTCTACCTAGGTTTTTCTTTACTTTGAAATTTGTACTTGTCTGCCTGTTTTTACATATAATACTGTTTCTTATTCTAGTAGTAATATTGAGTCATTTTGACTTTGCTGATAATCAGGATCATGGCCGAGGAACATGGGTATCAGAGAAGTGGCAAGAAATGTAGAGAGAAGTTTGAGAACTTGTACAAGTACTACAAGAAGACCAAGGAAGGTAAAGCTGGGAGACAAGATGGGAAGCACTACAGGTTCTTTAGACAGCTTGAAGCCCTTTATGGAGAACCCAGCAACCAAGCTCCAGCCTCGGAAACCCATTTTGCAAACAACACTCTTCTTTATCAAACTCCATTGAGCAACACCATCAACCAAGAAAGTCAAGAAACATTTCAAGAAAACAAGCATAGTGAAAGTCTGAGTTTCTCCAACACGTCTGAATTTGAGACTTCCTCGTCAGAAAACAATGATGATGACCTTTCAGCTATTGCTTACAACATGATGAACCGATCAACGGAAAAGCAGAAAGGGGTAAATGAGAGCCAAAGTCTTGCAGGGCCTAAAAAGAGTTGGAGAACAAAAGTTGAGGACTTTGTGGACTCACAGATGAGGAAGTTGATGGAGAAACAAGATGCCTGGATGGAGAAAATGTTGAAGACCATTGAAGATAGAGAGTATGAGAGAATGTGTAGAGAGGAAGAGTGGACAAAGCAAGAGTTGGCTCGGTTCGATCGGGAACATGAATTTTGGGCTAAAGAGAGAGCATGGATTGAATCTAGAGATAGTGCATTAATGGAAGCCTTGAAGAAACATGCAGAGAAAGGACCCGAACTGTCATCGTCAGTTGAGCATATTGCTGTAGCAACTCAAAGGCACAACAACAACCAGGACAGCACTAGTGCTAAAAAGATTCAGAAAGACAAGTTCAACAACATTATATGGACCGAGCCCGAGATTCTAAGCTTCATACAGCTCAGAACTTCCATGGAATCAAGATTTCAAGAAAGTGGGTATTCGAATGAAGGACTTTGGGAAGAGATAGCAGAAGAAATGGCTAGTTTAGGCTATGATAGGAGTGTGGACGAGTGTAAGGAGAAATGGGAAAGCATGAATATCTACCTTAACATGACAACAGAGTCTAACAAGAAGCGGAAAGATCAGGATTTAAGGACCAACGATTATTTTCAGCTGCTTGAATCCTATAATGGCATGAATTCATCGCCTTCTAATTCTTATTTGGGTACTCAAGTGAATGATAACAGCTGCTTTCAGGTTCAAATAAATGAAGGAGATCAGCAGCAGCATTTGTGGAATACTAACAAGTTTGACTTGAAGCTCAACAAGGAGAAGAACCAGCAAGTTTGGCACAAGTAATTAATAATTAATTAGATGATATTTTCAGTTGTTTTTCTTGATTAGTTCTATAGATGTCAATTAACTTGTTAATCATGAGACTTAAGGTGGTAGCTATTGCCATATTGTGTGACATTTGGGGATGAGGTTGTTCATTTGTGTAAGTAATTAAGAACTGACTAGGGAGAGTTTATTAGACCATGAAATCCATGTCTTTCGTGGCCAGAACATAAAGGGCTGAGGGTTTTTACTAAAAACAAAATGGTTTTTTTTATATGGTTTTTTATTTTCTAGCTAATCATTTATTTTAATTTATTTAGGTTCTTAGCTAAGAAACTTGATTATAATTTTTTTTTTAATTTCCAAGTAATTAAATACGAGTGATTTGGTTTTAAAAATGTATTCGTCTTGAATTTTTAGTATTTTTTTAATAATTTTAATATATTAATATTAAAAAACTAGTCGATACTTATTAATATAAAGTATTTGTTAACAGTGAAACTAAAAAGTTTTATAAAAGTTGAATTTAAAATTGTTTTTAGAAGTTATTGACAGAACCTCCATGAGAATGATCTCATCATGGCCTGGTTCAGTAATAATTGACTGCTCAAGCTAGCTGACCTCCAAATTTGTTCGCTCTTTAATGGATATTGTTTTTTTTTTTAAAAAAAAAAAAAAACAATAGGACTGAAGGGATGTAACTTCACTTCACTCATCCAAGCATGGGAGAATGGAAAGGTTGGTTTAGCATCGAAGAACTTAATAACCTGGTTTTATTTGAATTATACGAAGAAGAAAACGATAATATATAATAACAAACACACACACACACACACACACACACACACACACACACACACACATATATATATATATATATATTAATTAATGAGGACAAAACAATATTAACTTAAAAAATACAATTTCTTTTTACCCAAAAACACCCTTTCAACCAATTTTTGATCTAAAATATTTAGGAAACACCCTTAAAAACTTTGTTAAACCTATCTTTTACCTCAAAAAATGCAAACAAAACCCAAAATCTAAAATCAACTCAAAATAAAAAATCTTTCTGAGACTAGATTTTTTTTCAAAGTGTTTTCAAGGTTAAAAAAAAAACACATAATCTTAACCTTCTTATTATAAAGAACTTTTTGACACAAAAATCAATCTTTTTGGTTGCCAAAATCTTCCTCGACACAACTTTCTCTCTCTATACCAGAATCTAACGATTATCTCTCTTGTCCACCCAAGAAAGGACTAAAAAAATAAAATAAAGTTTGGTATCAAAATTTATTGTTTTAAATTACAGGGACCAATTAAAAACTGGATAACTTAAAAAAATAGAAGATTAAAATGAACGTTTTAAATAAATTGTCAACCTGACACCTATTTTACCTGCTTTTATTATTTTAGTTCCTATCTTTCAACTCAACCCTCATTCTAAAAAAAATACAATTTGACTCTAATTTAGGCTTAATTATATAAATAAAAAGTTCGAAAATCAAACTAAAAATTTTAAACAAATTACTATTACAATTCATAATGAATTGTGAGATGATAAATATTTAAAAAATTACTATAGTATTTCCCTACATACTTTATTTTTTATCAATTATATAATATATTAGTTTTTTTATTTTTAGGACTATATATATTATATTTTTAGTTCTGAAATTTTGCTCTTTTGAGCTAAAGAACATGATTTTTTTTTTATTTGAACTCACGAGCAAGATTGATTCAGTAGAAATTAATATTCATTTATTATATATCAGAAGTCAGAACAAGTACTATCTCCTATGGTCCATGGCGTTGTTCTGCCAAACCCTTACCAAGGGGAAAAAAAGAAGAAAGAAAGCCTCCATGCTGTCCTCCACTGTTAATTGTGGGAAAAAAGGCACATCCATGCCTTATCGATGAAAGTCATTAAAATTATATTGTTTTATTATTTTTTTTAAAAAAATATTTTTAATTTTTTAAAAGCTAATTGAGATTGTGGGTTAATTCATAAACTACCAGTTTAATTTAAAATTCAGCTCAAGCCAAAATTAATCAGCTGATAAACAGATTTAATAATATTGCTTCAAATGATGTTTAAAATTGTGTTACAGATCATTTCATGCAATCAAAACAGTATGTGGGACAATAAAATAAAATAAAATAAAATAAAAAATAGAAGCTTGGACATCGAAACAACCATCGTCAATGAACCTTCATCTCTCAAACCTTGTAATTTGATATAGATTTGATAAGACATGCAAACCTCCCATCTTTTCACCTAAACAGGACCTCAAGAAAATCCCAGGGTTGCCCTAGCTAGAGTGATGGATCAATCGACAATGATAAAAGAAAAGAACAAGTGACTGATTTCGCCATGAATTTATTTAAGAGAACACAGCCGCTCAACTCGGTTCCTGTTCCTCGTCAAGAAAAGAGTGAAGAATTAAGGTTTTTTTTTTAGTTTTACGTGGGTGTTCGGGCTAGCTTACGCGTATCTCGACTAATTCCACGGGTCCTGAAGTTAACGACCATGTAAATCTCCAGTGGCCATCATATTAGTAACCATAAAGCTCAAATTTAAAACCACAGATAAAACAAATCTCTTGATTTTACCTAAATGGTTAGAATTAAGGTTTGCAATGCTGGGATCTTGCCTGCCTACCAGCCCAATTAACTAAAATCGAGTATCAACTGTTCATGAAAAAACCTACCTTGACGCTTTGTATATCTACCCTATGATATGCTGTGCATAGTGCATACTATATATGATCTTGCAAATGTCTCGTACGATATCTTGTAAGAGCTCGTGTAGTGGAATTGGATATCGATCTTCCCCCATCTCTAGAGTCTAGACCCCACCTCTGAGGTCTGGGCCAAAAGTAGTGTGCAATCGCCTCGCCCATTACCCAAAGGCTCTTCTTCGGGAGCCTCAAAACTAGTTTTGACCTATCAATTATTATTATTTTAACATAATATCATAAGATTAAAGCACCGATAAATTCCCAGAAAACATATAGATTCATTTTTTATTTTTCTTATTTAATTTAAATTCTTTATAATCATCTTAACATGAGGTTGTTAACCCTCGAGATTGGAGAATTGCCAAAAAACAAAAAGTGGACTATTTAAACCCGTACGGAACCATCATTTTGTTTTGTATTTATTATTTAATCCGTGTATTTTCTAATGTGATGTAAAATATTTTTGTAAAAATATTTTTAATTAAAATATATTAAAATAATATTTTTTTAGATTTTTTTTTATTTTAACATCACCGCATTAAAATTATGAAAAAATATTTTAGAAAACATTAATTTAACAAAAACACCCTTATAAAATAAAATTCCTAATCACCAAGAAAGCAACTAACTGCT
The DNA here is from genome assembly GCF_000002775.5 of Populus trichocarpa. Classification (NCBI taxonomy): domain Eukaryota; kingdom Viridiplantae; phylum Streptophyta; class Magnoliopsida; order Malpighiales; family Salicaceae; genus Populus; species Populus trichocarpa. Next base: position 21,589,734 of record NC_037294.2, read on the forward strand.
CTTAATTCCGTGGGCCTATAGGGCCTACTTTTTTCGGCCTTTCACTCCCAGCTAATTGTGCTCCTCTCCGTCATGAACAAAAATAAAATAAATTAAAATGATTATCACCTAGTATTTTTTTCTTTTATTGACTTAGAACCATTGGCATACTTTATTATTATTATTATTATTATTATTATTATTATTATTATTATTTTCCAGTCTCTATTCCCTCCATTGATTTTTTTTACTTTATAATTAGAATGTAAAAAATATTTTAAGATCAGTTTGATATATTGAGACTAAGTTCATGTTTTAAGACCAGATTATTCATATAGAATTTATGAGAATTTTTATTTTTCAATGAAGGAAATCATCTCCAAGTAATGAAGAGCTTGTCACTCTTTGCTCAGAGTTCCTCAACGGCGGGACTGACACTACCGGTGAAATAAAATCAACTGCTGGTGACAGAAAAGTGGACGAAAAAGATGTAGAAAAAACGAGGAGCATTTACATGCAGTAGGTGAAAGAATTGCCACGTAAACCCCCTCCTACATATTTTGTACTAGCTCATGCAGAATTACCGAGCATACAACAATGGCAGGATATATATGGTGATTTACCAATTAATGCAAATGTTGAATTCTACTCTCATGGAACAGGAGAGAATACAAAAGTTTGAACCAATCCCGAAAAATACAACCCGGATCGGTTCATGTCTGGCAGAGAGGATGCCGATACCACAGGAGTGACTGGGGTGAAAGCGATGCATTTTGGTGTAGGAAGGAGGGTATATATGCCCTGGTCTATGGCTGGCCACTGTGCATCTTCACCTAATGGTGGCAAAGAATGGTTCAAGAATTTGCCTATCCACCTTAAAGCAAGTTGGATATCTCTGTGAAGTTGGAGTTTACAGTGGTTATGAAGAACAGCCTCAGCGCTATGGTCAAGCCTAGGGCTTAAGCTGTGACAGGTTAATTATATAATTGATTTCTTGCTTAAAAACGTTGGGGATTTATATAATTTGTTATGTTTGTATATACTTAGTGTTCTTTTTCATTGGTTGATTGATATTGGTGACTGTTGACGTCATTCTTTTTTAATTTTATTGCCTCTTAGGCCAATACTTGGAACTGAATCCGTTTACATGGGAAATTTAAGAATGGGAGTGCTTCCTCAATGTACTTTCTTTATATCTTCTCCCTGTCATGCCTATCCGATGGGCACTGAGATCTTTTGTTAGGTTAATGGAAACCAAAAATAGTCACTTTCTAATCAGCATAATCATGATTTGTGATAAATGACACGAAAAGACATCAATTTCTCATTTTAAAAGGGATAATGGTGAGGGGGGCTTACCTTATCTTTCACCTTTCTGTCTTTTGTTGCCATTTAAAGGTTAACCCTACAGAAATATCTATGCATAGAAAGAATCTCATGAAGTACCTCCAAGGGTTGGTCCAGAAGGGCCTCCAAATCCAATTACGATGCTTCCTCTAATGATAACTCAATTAACAGTTTCACTTTTGTTTCACAAGGAGACAGAGAAGTACAGAACACAGAATGTGACTTTGATGCGTACCTTGAAGAAAACTACTGGCAAGACATAAACCTGGATAGAAAGGTACCAAAAAGCAAGATCAGGTGATGCAGTCAAATCTATATCCTTGGCAACAAATGAGCTGCGTAGTTGCTTTATACGAATGTGGGCATGTTACAATACCTAAAGCAGAAGACATGTTGAGCATATCAGAATTGCATGCCCCACAAGAGTTGCATCATGTGCAGAATCCAATAAAAGAAACATTAGGCAGAAACGATGGGTTATCCATGTGTGTGTGTCTGTGTGCACATACACTGCTACACTAACACTGACAAGGAGAGAGGAAAGTAAGAACTGCTATTCCATTGAACTATTCTTGATCAGATTCTAGTTTACAACTGAAACTAACAAAACTGCCAAGAACTCGACCATGTTGACGGGAAAATGAAAAACAAGTGACTTGTGGAATATTTAGAGCAACAAACTTTCTGGGAGTTGTTCCAACGGCTTATGAATTCCAACTTCTTTCACTCTAAATACTCATATTTGGACTCTCTGATACTGGAAATCCTAATGAATGCAGCTTAAAATTTGACTCTTCAGAAGGATTTAGGGATTTGACGGGCTTTCTACATGCTTGTCTCCTGTGTCTTTTGCAATCTGATTACTCTCGGTTAAGGGGGGTGAATTCTCCCCACATGCTTCATCACCATCAGATGCACAAAGATTATCTTGAATGGTGTCCATCCCATGGCTGTCGTCTGATCTTTGTGAAATCCCATGCCCAGTCAACAAATAGTTATAAGAATGGGAATCAAAGGTCTCTGTGCCATATTGAGAACGGATAGCTGAACTGAACAAGGGTTGCATCGCGCACTTCTTCTCGGGAAATTCACGCAATGATATTCGACACATGGGACAAGTAGAATGCTGTTGCAACCACATGTCTATGCAGGTCACGTGGAAGGAGTGCCCACAGTAGGGGAGAATACGCAATATATCTTTGCCATGGTATTCTGCAAGGCAAACTGTGCACCTGCCACAGACAACAACCACAACTTGTTAACAGAAAAGTGTGAAATAGCAGAATACTACAAAACTGGCATGATGAACAAAACAAATCCCCAAGGACAGCGTCAACTAATATGCTGGGCAGAGGACATGAACATGGTGAATTCAAAACCTAGCTGTTATCTGTCATGACGATCCAATTCCACGTCAACGAGATGCTTCTTCAGAAGCAGGTTGTATAGCATGTAACCAAAAATATAACAAAAATAAAGTTAAAATTAAAGTAAAAATGAGCCAGTTAAAAATAATTCTGAAGAAAGACAGGCATATATCTGTGGGGATTTCAGCAACAAAAAAAAAGAAAAAGAGAGAGGATAAAGCACCAGAAGTATGAGCTTGAATGTGTACAAAAGGTTCAGAAACTGAATCAGTTATGAAAGTTCTATAAAGGAGCAGTGTCACAAACTCAAAAGTATAGAGGAATCATTTTTCTCGAAACTTTTTCTTAGCATCAGACAACTAGGATCAACAAAAAGATGGCTTATGACTGGACAAAATATAAACATGAGAGAAGGTTTGGTTGTTTAGGAGTTGAAGCTTCATTTATGGGTGCACAGATACAAGCAGCTGCATGCCTTTTCAATTCAAATGAATGAAAATTGAGGTCCAACATCCCAACAGAGTGAACACCTTCCTATCGACCCAGATTCTCTTCCCCACGAAGGTCAAAGAGGTTATTGGCACCCAAATTGAACTGATGAATTGTACTAGAAAAAGAGAGAGGAAAAGAAGGCAAGTTTGGGTCCTCCAAAACTGGAACAGAGTAAATCTTTTATTTCAGCATATCTTTCAAATTTTATCAAGGTCAGGCAAATTGGATTCCAAACAGGTCAGGGTTGCTTCCATCAATACTCAAACAACGAAGCCAGCCCTTTTGAATACAGCTGAAACATTTTTTGTCAAGGGGTGAAAAAACAACCAAGAGCATCCATGGTCCAACTCCAGTTAATTAGTAAAGCAACCAGACAATCATATTGGCAGCCCCAACTCAAATTCAATGTGCCTTGTAGAAACCATTTCAATAGTTATTGACCAATCAATCAAGCTTAAGAAGACAGCATCTAAGTTAGAAGTATGGAAAACCGCAAGATGGCTAAATGAAGAATTTTTTGCACAAAGCAAAATTTGGCCCAGTCACATCAGTCCAAACATTTAGCAATAAAAGGTCTCAGAAAACCTCTCAGTCAAACAGAAAATGTAATTAAGAAAATCAAAATCACATTATGAGAAATAGATCCCAGCCCCAAACTCTGCTTACTCTATCTAATATGAAGATAGCCAAAACTAGATCAAAGTCTATATCAGAAGAGAACTAAAGTCAAGTCTTAATTCATAATTCATGGCATGATAAATTATCAATCTTCACACCTCCCCATCCGGCTCTTCACTCCTTTCAAAATTTAAAAGTCAAAAGGCTTTTTAACACAATCATTGGCACTGCACATTCTTCATTGTTATGACAACTTAAGCTGATACCGGTCCAAAGACTATAAAAGTTATCTATATCACACAAAATCATCACATAAAACCCAATACAGAAAACACTAATAAGGAATTATAGCAGGGAAAGAAGAACATACTGAGCATCTTCTGAAGCCGAGAAAAGCTTATCGTTGTACTTCTTGGTTGGAAAGCTAGCTATAACTACAGGCTCAAGACCATGTAAACCTCGTTCCAACTGTAACACGTGTCGAAGAATAACAGTCAAGCTCCAAGACAGTGACAATTACCCCATGAAACAAAACTCTTCAGCATACAAAAAAGTGAAGATTTCATTTTTTAACAAAAAAATTGAGACTTTTTCCTCCTTCACAATAAATATGGATCAGCATCACACATTAGTGTCCACTATGCCGGTTCCAATTTTTGCTAAAGACAATTAATTTGGTGATTTGCTTTCTATGTCCGCAATTAACATATCCAAATTTGAACAAACACAAGAAACTAAACCCAATTGAGAACCAAAAAAAACTTAGAAGCTAAAATCCAACCAGCCCCACTAATACAATTACAAAACCAAAATCCATAAAAACCCACATTAATTTCCACAAAACTAAATGAATAATCATAAATATCCAAAAGAAAAAAGGAAACCCAATTAAGAGATAAAAAATAAAAACTAAAATCCAAATAAACTTGCTCCACTCATACACTTCAAAAACCAAAAACCAACTTCGATTTCAAAAACAAAAGAAAAAAAAACATAGAAAACACATTATAACAATCAACTAAATATAGAAACAGTGCTGAAAACCAATGGAAAGACAAGGAGAGATGCTTACCATGCTAAGATCAGATCTGGAAGCAATACGAAAAGATCGTCTTGATGCATTTAACTGAATCCGAGCACAAATAAGACGAGTGCAAACAAAAACTATAAACATAGTGCTTACAGAAAATCCAATCACTGTCATTACCAAATTTATCCCTGAAGCCATCATTTTTAGACGTAAAGTTCCAATCTTTTTCACTCAATAATATTCAAGAACTCAAAATCAACAAGACCCTTTAATTTTCTCAATCCGTTTACACGATCCATGATCTAATTCTACACTTAGAGAAACAGCAAGTAATAAAGGTCCCGTCTTGAGACAGCAAATAGGAGTGGGAGTTTACAGTGTGATGAACTGATGATACATGTCTCTTCCTCTCTTTCTATGAAACGTGTAAGGAAATAAGAGAGGTAGTTATAAGAGAAGAAGCAGAAAAGTAACTGTCTGTTTTATTGTTGAAGTGACTGAAAAGGAATCTCTTTTAGTGAGAGAAGATGAGCTCATGTTTGGTGTCGAGAGAGAGGGGAGGGAGGGCAGGGGAGGTGGGGAGAGTTTCAGGGAAGAGATTTATGGAAGATTACGGGATCTAATCATATTACAAAACAAATAAATGGTGTGGCATTTTGCACTGTACACACAGACTGAATGTACTGTGGACTGTGGCAGTGCCCGGGCGATTTTGCCCTTAATGAGTCTGTGCATTTTATCTCTTCTCTGGGCCTGTTTTCGTCTCTTCCTCTCACTCTCTTCATTTCATGTCTCTGCTCGGTTCCTTCGTTTTTGGCAGAGAGAACGACGGGCTGTATGGCTCACGGCTGCTCGGTCGGGCCAGGATGCCGGTTCGTGGGCTGGCTTCGGGTCGTTCTTGGTGTTTGATGAGGTATGATTTCGCCCCCTTCTTTGTGCCAATTTCTGCTTTCTCTCGGTTTCTTTGCATTGGGTTCTTCGGTTCGTTTTTTTTTTTTTTTTCATTTTGTCCCCTCTTCTCACTCGATTCATCTTCTTTCTGGTGTGGGTGTTCAGTAATTGATTGTATTTTTTATTTCTCTGGTCTGGATATTCAGCAATTGATTGGGTTTTTTGGATTGCTCATTGTCTGTGTGTTCGGTTTTCTTGGGTTCGTGCTCGGGATGCTTGCGTTTGGTCGTTTGTGTGTGTTGGGGGGTGGGTTATTGGTTCAATTAGGTTCGGGTTGGGTTGATCGATGGTTTGGAGGTGGTTCAATTCTCGGGTAAACATAGTCCTTGGTTGGTTTGATTCGGATGCTCTCGGTTTGGTTTGATTGGCTGTTATTTGTGTTGATTTGGGCTCATTGCTCTCGGTTTAGAGCTTAACATAAAATGAATTGATTATTGAGTTGGTTTTTGCTCTCGGCTGATCACTTAATTTTTTATTCGGTTGCTTCGTTCTGCACCTCAACATCCCTCTATTTTGCGCTGATGTACAAATTGTATAATTAGCACTCTTTTGTCATCTTTTGTGACACTATGTATATACCAAAAGATGTAACCTATGTTTACAAAAGAAACTCTTTTATATTATAGTTCTAAACTTTTATATTATAAGTTTATCGTTTTTAATGTAATTTTATAATATTATATACGCAGCAATGCCCCGCGGCAACGCGCGGGCATATAGCTAGTCTATGTATAGATCGCGTGTGTGTGATTTTTTTTTTAAAACTCAGATGGTGATCAATTTTTTAAAAGAAAAAAAATATACACACAAAAACAAATTGTTATTTTTTTTATTTTTCAAGTGATGAATTAATATTTTTATTTTATTTTATTTTATTAATATATGTACTTTTGAACCAAATCATACGTAACGGCTAACATCACTATTATGCTAAAGTGATAGTGTTGTTTATTTTTATGTTATTTTATTTTGAACTAATTGATTTTTTTTAATAATAGTATTTATGAAAGGTTAGTTTTTTTTTTATCATGAAAATGAGGTGATTTAAAACATGTGCGTTGAGAATAAGTAATTCATCACCATTTATCAAAACTTTTATGAAAAAAAAAAGCCTATATATATAATTTTACAAATTGATATCTCAATCCGCAAAAATAAAATAAAATTATCACTCCCCTTGCAAATGCTCTTTTTATTATTGAGATTTTTCTCATAGCTCTTTTGTTTATTTAGGGTAGATATTTTTAACAATTAAGATATGTTATTAGGTCATTATTTTTTTTATGGATTTAAGAGTATATCTTAGAATAAATTTTTTAACGTTGATTTTAAGATTTAAACTTAGAAAAGAAATCTAGAGAAGAAGCACCTACTCCTAATATAAGATTTACAATAGCATCATAGAATGAAATTATATCTTCTTTTTTTCATTTTCTATGAAAAGAAGGTTTTTGCTATCCCTTTCTCCTTTCTCCTTTAGAAAAGAAATACATATGTCATAATAATTGACAAAGAGTCTTCCAAAGAAGAGGGACATGGTTACCCAGCAAAGGATATCTTATGCGAGGAGACATGATCATCACCTAACAAAGGAACAGTGAGGTCTTGGATTGGATGTTGTGGCAGTGTGTTTTCTCAAGTCAACAACTGCTGGAGCTTGCTACGAAAATCTGTGAAAGGAACAAAGATCAATCAATTTATTTATTCATTTTTTGGTCGAGAAACCTTCAGATATATGCTTAATGCATATCAGAAACAACAAAAATCATCTGGGCTCTTCTTGCTCTCTGATGACAAAAGGGGGGGAATTAATAATAATTTACTCTCCAATCTATATTTCAATTAAAAAGGATATATATGCATGTAAGTATATCCATTACAATGACGTACACCAAGATATTTCATGTCAAGTTGCCAATTGATGAGGAAAAAGAAAAGAAAAAGAATAGTAATTATTTTCCATTTTCATTCTCAAGATATTTCATGTCAAAGTTGCCAGTACTCTACAAAAGCTCCCATGTCAAAACCCTCCTCTCATCCACGTAAAAGATGGTGGAAATCTTGCTATACATGACAAGGAGTGATGGTAAGAGTCGAGTTATTCGGATTTTTTTTTTTGGAGTCGAGTAGTTTGAAATATTAAATTAAATATCTGATCATTTAAGATCAAGGCTAGCTAGGGTGAAACTAATTTGTGGGAATGGCGTGATATCCTGGTTGATGAAGTCAAGAGGCCATTTGGATAGAGATGTGTGGCATGAAAGAGACCATTTGGATAGGTTAAGGCACTGGCTAGCTAGCCAGAGGGCTTTCAACAACCAAAAATCAAAGTCAAAAGAGATAAATACAAACACACAAACACAAGTCAGAGTGGTTTGATTTCATGGTTTCATGCGTGCATGGTTAACTACCATTTTGATAGTGATTCCTAAACAATAAAACAATTATAAGTTAAGCATCATGGAGAGGAGGAAAGGAAACTGAGATATAATTATTAAGTCAAGGATTTGTTCTGTTTTCTTGGAAGAAAGTACGTAGCAATATTCACACTCGTTATTGGTAAAGATAATACTAGGTAGAATAGCTTTCAAACAACCAAGATATTAAAGTCAAAACTGTTATAAAATAATATAAATTAAATCTTTAATTTTATTTAATAGTTTAAGTTTATGGATTGAGATAATTTTTTGATGTAGTTTTGGAGATTTATTGATCAAACGATCATAAGTTCGAATTAAAAAATAATATAAATTATATTTTGAAATCTTACCTAATATTTTAATCATTTTGGGTTGAGATGATTATTTGACATAAACTATATAAAAAAAAATCAAAAGTTTATTAATGTGAAAAAGAAAGTTTGTCGATGGCAAGAAGGTTAACCATCATAGTTTAAATTTTACTTCAGATTGTGAGTAAGATTTTCGCTTATTTGATAGCCTTGTTATAGCTAGATAGTATTAATCAGATCAACTTGTCGGATCAGTTTAGATTTTATAAAGTTATTTTTTAAATTTATTTTTATAACAGTTTAGAACAAGAAGATGTTGAAAAAAAGCACAATGGATCATGAGGTTTCTTTTTCTTTGTTTTTCCTCCATTGATTTTGATCTTAATAAACTAAAATTTAACGGACCTAAAAATCCTCTAAAAATATCTCAATGGGCTCGGGATGCCACGCTCGAGCCTAGCTATTTCCAAGGTGCATGGGTTCGAGCATCATAACCCGAGACCATGTTGGGTGGATGCCCAATGTCGGGTGTGCTGGGCATGCACCCCAACACCCACATGGGCTCGGGCTACCACACCCTAGCACAATTATTACCAAGGTGCATAGGCTCGAGCATGGTAGCATGGGTCCAGGTTGGGCGCACGTCCAATGTTGGGTGTGCTGCACGTGCACCCCAACACCCACTTGGTAGCTCAAGCCCAACGTGTTTGGATCCAGACAGTGCGTATAGATCTATTTTTCACCTCTAATAGGCTCCGACACCTTGTCCAAAACCAATACTCATTTGAGAATTTTTCTAAAACCCCACGCGAGTCCCTCGATATTTTACATTGATCCAACACGTATTATTTTGAGTAAAATATAACTCAAAATATTACAACGATAAAATCACACTTTAGCCCCTCTTCTCCACAAAAAGACAAAACTCATGAGTTATAAATATCTCTTGAATCATTCAAGCTCAAGGTTCACAATCTCTTTACTCTTAATTATTTTAGTATGTATATTTTCAGAGTCTATCTATGATCTATGATATCATTGCACTTTCTCTCTTTAAAAAAATATTTAATTAAGTATCTGAGAGTCCTTAAATCTACAAAAGAGACTTTTTGCAGCTATCAGTCACCTTGGCTTATTTGACATCATCAACTACTAGCGACCAACCACCTAAGCTTTCCATATTAAGCCACCAAACACCTTAAGAAAGGATAATATATCAAATTACTTGAATTAGAAGATAAACCGATTATCCTCTATATAAATCTTATTCTTAAACTACTTGGATATTTTAGAATTTCAACGGATTTTATAATACGAAATTGAAATGCTCATATATGTGTGTGTGTGTGTGTGATTTTTTAGTATCAAAGATCGTCCTACGAGACTAGCTATAAACACACGTAAAGTTACCAAACTTCTATGAATTTTAAATTGAGATTGAGATTATGAATCCAACAAATTTTTAACTTTACCTTTGCAAGTTGATCAAACTTGAGGCCAATGATACAAAAGGTGGTGATGGGAAAAAATATGTTAGTGAGATTCTTTTTCTATGTCAAGATTAAGAGTGGGTTTTGGTTTGGTAGTGGAGTGGCTTACTTTGCCCCTTATAATTTCTCTTACTTTTTTACTTTAATCTTTACACTTTTCATTTATTTATTTTAATTCAATCGTGATTGTATTGATTAATTCCTCTTTTTTTCTGTTTAGTATTTGTCTAGTTTTATATATTAAGTTGATAGTTTGTACTATAGTTATTATATTTGATATGATCCATTAAGTAGATTTGGAATTTGACTCAGACGAGTCTATCTCTTTGTAATATCATTATACTTTCTGAGTTCTCAAATCTATATAAAAAATATTTTATAACTACTAGCCACTTTAATTTATTAGATACCATCAGCTACTGGCTATCTAGACTTTTTATATCAAGTCACTGAATATTTTTTATTGGGAAGAATTGATAAAATTATTTGAACTAAAAAATAAACTGATTATTCACCACTGGAGACTAGAATCCAACAAATTTTAAGTATTTTATACGTGATATTGTACAGATTTTCAGGATTTAAATTATGACCTTCGGGGATAAAAGGCAAGTGTTACCTTCATGGATCAGAGCACAAAATTATCCTTTCAGGATTAGAATCTTCAGGAAATATTTTTTTAAATTGCTCAAAAGAAGCCTGGATAAAGAAAAATAACCCACATAAACTGTGACAAATTAATGACAAGCATGGAGCTCCACCAGCAAAAGCATCTTGTTTCCATGGAGCTACCCTCCCTGGGTCGTAGATGCCTAGGTGGTCTTTTTGGACATGTGGTTAAATGAGAAAGACAACTAAAATAAAGAGATCATTACACTATGACTTGGATTTGAGAGATAGTGCCATTGCAATTTCCTTGATAGCTAGCTTGGTACCCATAAGTACAAGTTGGTGCCTGTCCATATATATATATATATATATATATATGATGATGATGATGATCCCTGTCTGTCTGGTAAGTCCTTAACAAGTTGATTATATTACAAATATTATGGTTAAAAAGCTCAGAGTCAAGTTGTCAACTTCACCTTTGCAAGTTGTTCAGACCAATGATACAAAAAGGTGGTTATGGGGAAAAAAATATGTTAGGGAGATTCTCTTTCCATGTCAAGGCACTAAGAGTGGGTTTTGGTTTGGTAGTGTAGTGTCCTTTGCCCCTCTTAATTTCTCTTACCTTTTACTTTAATCTTTACACTTTTTATTTATTTTTTAATTCAATTATGATCGGATTGATTAATTTTTTTTTTAGTATTTATCTAGTTTTATATCTTAAATTGATTGATAATTTATACTATAGTTATTAAATTTAATTTGATCCATCGAGTTGATTCAAAACTTGACCCGGATTAAATTTTAGTAATTTGGTTCAAATCTAGTTGGGTCAACTTTAATAAAAAAAAATTTTAATAAAAAAATATTATTTTAATATAAATATTTGACTTGAATTGATTTAATAACTCGTAAGTAACTCAATTTTTTTTTAGATGAGTTATTATACTGGGTCTGACAAGTATTGTTTATATAGGAAAAAAAACTCTAGAGAAAAGCTCTAGACTTAATTACTTGATTGCTTTATTATTTATTTTTCAAGTTTATCTTATGGGTTAATAATTGTTTTTCATGGATGAAAATCCCGATTTTGGACTCACAGTGGAGGGCATACACTAATGGTTTGATTACATGATTTGGGTTAAGATAACAAAACAAATTAAGAAAAATTACAAAAAAAAAGAGAAAATAAATTAAATGATTGTCCTTCACTTGTCAAACTGTTAATTAATCCTGCTTTGACAGATTTTTTATAACCCATTTATAATCTCAATTATCAGCTAGTTTTTCTCCGAAAAGTTTGTTTATTAAATAAAATTATCCTCTAAGTTCATGGCGGGGCTGAATAATAATACGCACTCATGAAGGAATGAGCCCACTTTGATCGTGGATTAGTGTCAATGGAGGCATTGAGCCCACTAACGAGCTTGATGTTTTCGTAGAAAGCTGTGCACACATGACTACTTCTACTTGTGGCATCATTGCACAATATATATATATTTCCCACAATTTTTTAATTTTAATTTTAATTTTATTTTTATTTTTTCTTGCTTCAAATACGTGCACAAAGTGGCTATAAATATCTCATAAAGTGCTAGTCATGTTCATGGAAGGAGTAATGGAGAGGAGAAGCTAATGATTCCAGCTTTTGCTTGGTACTTCTGCGGATCATTTTCTTCTGCTGAGAAAAACCCCAAGCGTGGTGGGCCTACGGAAATTAATGGGGTAATCTTGGTGCTGAGCTCAGCTTCGGGAGCTCATAAAGGTTTCCTCTTCGAGTCAATTTGTATTCAACATCGAGCACCGTGTGGAAAGGGGAGAAGCATCGAGCTCGGCGAAGTCTATTGACTCTTTGTTAATAATCCTTTCATCTTTTGGATTAATAATCGTCATTATGGTATATAATTATATATATATATATATATATATATATATATATTATTTTTGACTTGATCATATTATTAAAATCCCGATCAAACCTACTTAGATTTCACCGGATATTCAATTCTTGTCCGAATCTGAATCACGATTTTTTTAGATTACCGGTTGTGCATGCGTATACCACGTAACCTTGCTGGTGTAGTTTTAAGGAAGCAACACCACCGAACTCGTCGGCCTGAGCTCAATGATAATTGAAGATAACCCTTCCATTTTCTAATCTCCTCGTGTTCAGGTGTGAGCTGGATTCAAAGATAAATCTTCTCCTTTTATCTTCCTTTTTGTGGTGGGGAAGGGGCTTGGCATGGACCTCATCTATCTTATCCACAGCATGATTGTGAAGTTGTATTCTTGCTAACATTATTTAACTCTTAATCATCTTAACCAATTAAGGGATCAGGAGGTTACAATATTTATTTTTGTGGTTTTTTTTAATAAAACAATGTTATTTTAAATAAAAATTTAAATATAAATTAAAACAATTTTTATTTTTAAAAAATTCTTGAAGCTCAGCATCTTATCTAGATTTAACCAGGTCAATCGTCAATCGAGTTGCAGTTTCGGTTTATTTTTCAAATTAATTTAAAGAAAAACTTAAACTAGACTCCAAATTAGTCCACCTAACTAAAATAACTTTACTATCTATACTTTAATTTTCTATTTAATTTATAAATTTGAAAAATCACTTTATGTTAATAATAAAAAGGGTTTAGCATTTCTCGTCCAACTTTTATCCATTTTGCTTTGTTTAATTTACTCTGTTAATTAAATAAACTCAAAAACAGTATTTTGTTAAAACGAACGTTAGTTTTTGAGACAACCGTGTAATTTCAAGCTGACACATAACGGCTCACTTTCCTTGGGCTTCCAGTCATTGTTTTTGGTCCATAGCCCAACCATTCTTGGACCACCATGTCCTTGCTATTGCTCTGTCGGGCTCAGCATTCATTACAGGTTGTCCGTTTATTTTCTTACACGCCTTGTCAACCTTCTTCAGTCATGAATATATACCACAGTTTTTCTTTTTATTATTTTTAATTCTTAATTTATAAAGACTTAGTTTTTTTAATAATTTTTTATTACTTTCTTGAGGTAAAAGAGATGAATAAAAATAAAAATAGTTAAAACAATAAAAAATAAATTTATCATGTATTAATTTATTGTTTTGAAATATATAATTTATTTTTCCAAAACAATTTTATTTTCATGTTTTTATTTCTTTAATAAAATATGTTTCTGTTTTTATTATTTTAGTTTCTTTTTATTCCGAAGTACTTACCAAAATCGAGTCTTAAACCAACAATATAAATTACTACATTTAGTATCTTCATAAAATTTATTTCTCTTGTGTTATATTAAGTGAGAATGATTGGAGTGCGATACAAAAACTAATACCATCTCTCATAAATATGCAAGAATTTCTCAATCTAGTCGGGTTACCAACTAGGTCTATGAATTTTGTTTCATGGATAATAAACCCTAAAAAATAATATTAAAAAAAAACCCCTTATTATTGGCAAATATTTCACAGTACACGAAATTTCTACAAGGCAGCAAATTGTGTAATTATTTATACTATTTACAGCTAGACATCGAGTAATTAATGAAATAATAAAATAATTTTATATCTTTAAACAAACTGTTTGCTGTTTACCCAAAAAAAAAAAAGCAAATTGTTTGTTTTCAAACCTTGCAACAAAAATAGACTAGTAATCTATTTGACTTTTCCATCGTCACCAGATGTGCCACCACCCTTGTCAGTGTCACCTTGGCCACCGCCCTTGTCAGTGTCCCCTTGGCCACCGCCGCCAGGAATCACCGTGCGAACCTTGAACCTCTCAAGCCTTAATGGCGATTCACCTCCATTTCTTGAAGGTATTCTTGGCGAGCCAACACTCAAGCTTCTATGCAATGCCCTAGTCTTGACTTGACCAGGCTTTTCTATGGACAAATTAATGTTACCCATTTTCTTGAACACCCCCAAAAATTCATCATGTAACTCCGGGAATAATTTCTTTAAAACTTCCCTTCTTCGAATAAAAAGTTCTCTAAAAAATTCTAGCAACATTAGCAACCTTGAATCAATCGAATCCCATGCCTTGTCTTGTTTTCTATGATAATGATCACTTATGTCGCCGTATTTTTGCTGGTACAGACCACTTTCCAATAATGACATAGAATCATATATCCCAAAAAATGGAGAATCATTTGAGCTTGATGCCATGGAGTTACTTGTATCACACCTAGGATAACCATATTGATAAACATCCTCTTCGTGATGCACCGGAGAAGCGTCACGAGAATTGTCCTCGGACATTACCTTAATGTTAGAAGACTTTAAAATAACAAGATTAATAAGATTGAGCTAGATTGTGTAATGTTTGATGTTGATGAGAGCTTGTGAGAGATTGCTTTGATTGCTGATGAATGGCTAGTTAGGCCTTGTTGGTGTTTATATATATATATGTATATATATATATAGAGAGAGAGAGAGAGAGAGGGGAGGGAGGCATGCTTGTTCATCAATCAAGAATGAAAATATCAGAATTTGGAAGATAGGACTTTGTCAAGTTGATTAATATACGCCGTGTTGACTACCCTTTCTTCTTCTCTAAGATAATTCTAGATACAGTGACTATGAACTAGGAAATCAAGTTTTGACAGCTAAATCTTGACCATAGTTCCAAAAGAAAATACCTGGTCAGCTATATATATTGTGAAGGGATTTTTCTAGGGTAGATTCATTAAGCGGACATGATTGGGCTGTATGGTTATATGGTAATTGAACCACCTGTCATGATAGCCTTTCATGGTTTCTTGAAGAAGTGGTCACTTGCAAGCAATGTCTTGGTCAATGGATTTGGTTTAGCTTGTATCATTAGGCATTCTTCACGTTTTGTTGACATTAAACGGCGGTGGTGATTGATGATGAACTGACACTTTCGATGATGGCTCAAGTCGGATCTAACCCAAAGGCAGCCTATGAGAATTTTTGTGAATGCAGAAATCGTTGAATTAAAATGGTGATCAAGACTTTTACTTTCACTAAAACTATTGAGAAAGAGAACTTGGGCATGTTGGGAATGAACAAAGAAGCTTTTTTTTTTTTTTTTTAGCAATGATGGGGACCCTTGGCATCTCAGTATGTTCTTCGGTCATCCTTTTTCCATGGCTATAGATTATACTTGCTATCTTTTATTTTCTTGCTGTAATAATAATAATAATAATTAATTCTTAGGAAGCTTACACGAAAGAAAACGAGAAAAAAGGAAATTAAAATAATATATATATATATATATATATATATATATATATATATATATATATATATATATATATATAATTAATTCTTAGGAAGCTTACACGAAAGAAAACGAGAAAAAAGGAAATTACAATAATATATATAATCAACAACCTAAATATATTTTGTGTTATGTTTAGTTTTTTTTTTGGTTTCATTTCACAATATAGTCTAAACATGTAAACTAGTATCTAACTAATTAATTGGATAACAAGAAAAAATAGTGTTTCAAAGAGATCAAAAACCCATTCATTATCTTGACAACCAATACACGTGAAGTTTACATTAAGCTAATTTATTAATTAGCTCACTAAACCTGTACTTAATAATATTTATTAATTGAAGTAATTAATACTTGCATAGGCATAGTTCATTATGCCACATCCTGAAGCATTATTTATCTTGTATATCACTATAATTTATACTTACACGGAATCTATTTTCAATTAAAAAAATGCTATTTATATCAAATTAAAGAAATTTAAATCTGAATCTTGATAATATTCTTGACCATCCTTTTATGGGCTTGAGGCCACAGAGCCAGTCCAAAAAGTCGTACAAACTACATCAATCACTTGTCAGGGATCAGGCCACAAGGGAATGCCTAAGGGCCAGATTTGAAATCAACTTCATGGCCTTGCCAGTTTATTGTCGTGGGCTTTCTCTTGCGCTTTTGCTTCTCCTTCAATGTCGGGGCTTGCTCTTTCTTACAGCCTCACCAACTTTCTCCACCACCACATCTCTTATTATCCTTGCAATGTCCTCACTTTCAAAGCCTCCATTGTTGTTCCTGATCACCTCCATAGCCACACCAACACTCTCTACTAATGGCTGGTTGGAGCCCATACGCATATATAGCTACCATTATACAGCTGGTATATAATTCAATGAAAATGCTGGAGTTGTGCCTATAACTGAACAAAATCACAGACAGACAGTCTGATTTTAAAGCTTTTAAAATGTTAAAGAAACTAGGGCTTGCTATTTCTAGAGCCTCCGTGAGGGTTTCCATGAGATGGGGCGGTAGGCCTTTTGCGGTGCGGTAATGAGCAAGGAGATTCAAAGTTGGAAGGTGGAGTTCAATAAATTTGATTGCAACTTGAATATTCTTGTGGAGTTCAATAAATTTGATTGCAACTTGAATATTCTTGACATAATTTTAGGCCTTAAGAATTCGAGGTTTATAGGCATGGAACAAAAGTATACGTAGAAGTTTCTCTCTGGATTTTTATTGGCTAGCTCTGGGAAAGGAGATACGTGACCATGAGCTAACTATGAAACAAACATGGAAAAATTTAGAAATTAATTTAATAAAACAATGGTGACAGTTGAGGGACTGAATTTAAAGGTTCTTAAGCAAGAACTAACTTATAATTCGTTTCAAAACCTAAGGAGATTCTTGACAAGAAGGAACTTTCATAGAAAAATTTATACATATATTTGATTATTTTTTTAAACCTTCCAACGCGTTGCTGACATTAGATGATTAATTTGGGTATGAATAAAAAAAATCACAGATAAGAAGGTGTCATAGGCGCCCATAGGCTTATTAGCAAAATCAAGAAAGAGCACAAGCCTATAACTAATAATATATTGATGGATGCCCCAAAAAGGAGAGCTATTCGGGTTCTAATGTTTCCATGGTTAGCATATAGTCACACACATCCCACATGGATGTAGCCAAGAAGCTTTCGAATAGAAACTTTCATATTTATCTTTGTTCCACACCTGCTAACCTTGCCATATATATCAAAGAAAACCTATTGGAAGAAGAAAAGTAGTTCTCTTCAATACAATTCTTGTACAACTTCATCTTCCATCATTGCCTGACCTTCCTCTTCATTACCACACAACCAAAGGCCTGCATGCCGAAGCATCTCCTGGGAAACTTGATGCAAGCATTTGATAAGGCAAGCAGTAGCTTCTCCAACATTTTGACAACATTAAAGCCAGATTTGCTTATTTGTGATTTCTTTCAGCCATGGGCTCTTGCGCTGGCTTTATCACTGAATATTCCAACCCTTCAGTTTGTGATTAGTGGCAATGAGGCAAATTCTGTTGCAGTTCATGCCCTCAAGAACTCAGGTAATCAGTCTGATCACGACAGTCTATTATTCAAGATTCTGCAAAATATTTTCCGATAGTTAAAGACTGAATTCTTCAACACTTGGAACAATCCTCTAGCACAATGCTGGTCCGGAGTTCGGAAGAGATTGAAGGTAGATACTTAGATGATCTCTCTGCTGTAGCCATGAAGAAGATTGTGCTTGTTCAAGGCCCTAGCTAGTAATCAAGAAGGTGAAAAAACAGAAATCACAGAATGGCTTAACAAGAAAGACACATCTTCAGTCATTTTTGTTTCATTTGGCACTGAAAATTATTTGTCAAAGGAGGAAAGAGGAGAGCTGGCACTTGGACTACTGCTTAGCAAAGTAAACTTTATATGGGTCCTAAGGTTTGCTCAAGGAGAGAAAATTAGTGCAAAAGAAGCATTGCCTGAGGGTTTCTTTGATATGGTTGGAGAAAGGGGACTGATAGTCGAGGAATGGGCTCCACAGAAGAGAATTTCGAGTCATCCTGGCATTGGTGGATTTCTGAGTCACTGTGGTTGGAATTCTGTGTTGGAGAGCATGAGATTTGGTGATCCAATAATAGCTATGCCTTTGTATATGGATCAACCTTTGAATGCTGGATTTGTAGTGGAGGTAGGAGCTGGTTTGAAAATCCACTTGTTCGAATATTTGATTTGATTCATCTGAAAATCTAGTCCGAATTAAGCTTTAATTCTTGAATTTTTTGGATTTTTTGAAATAATTCATCAAATCAAACCAAGTTTAAAAACTATGTTTGCAACAACCCTTCAAATATTCTGGATTTTCAATTCTTGGGTTTTTTGGAATATCCTATTCCTGCCACAGACCAGAATACCGTGTTAGGGAAGATTTGGCAATCTTTTCCTTCTTCAAATTTGTGAAGAAGCAGGCAAGAGGTTTTGTGAAGGTTAATGCCACAAAAGCAATTACCATACCACAAAACCAGACCTGTTCCTTTTCTTTTTCTGACAATCAACAGAACTAGTATGCAGTTTAAGGATTTGATCATTCGAACAAGTGGTAAAATGTTTATGATCTGGGTACTGAATTTTGTCATTATATAATTTTTTTTATCGTTAGATTTTTGACCTCTCCAGATAATCTAAATTTAACTCGGTTAATATTCAAAACAGTTGAGAAAAAATAATCACATTATGAGAAGAAATCAGGCCTACATGATTTTAGCGAAGAGATTGTTTTCGGCCATTAACATGAACCTAGTTAAATTCAATAAAGAGACACAACATTATTGAATGAATACATGAATGAATAATGTTCCCCAAAAAAAAAAAAAAGTTCATTGAGTTTAACACAATATCAGAGAGCTTGATTATACAAGGCAGAGATATCTCAGCGTATGGACTCCATGATCTTGTTCAGCTCTTCCAGCTTCTTCATCCTCTGTTTTTCACTCTCAGTCAGCAGCTGACAAGAAGGTAACAGTGAGAAAGAAGGATTAAAAGAAAAGAACTCAAAACTCAAAAGGTTTGGAGACAAGAGTACAAGTCCTGAGTACCGGTGGAAATTAAATTCTGAAACAATACCTCCATTAATGTGGCTACTAGCTGAGCTTTTTCTCTGTTCTTTTCGTTGAATGCTTCCAGGGCTTCTTTGTATTCTTTCTCCTGTTAACAATCAGAACAAATTTAGATATCTTGTCTAGGAAGAAGAAAGCATGCAAAACATGGGAGCAACTGTTGCTTGCACCTTCTTCTGGCAGCTCTGGCCTAGAGGTTTCAACTCTTTATTTGCCATATCAATCTTCTTACGTGCAATTGCAACGTCTTTTCTCAAAGGGTCAGCCAGCACTTCAAGTTCCTGATCATACAAAAAAATAGGGCATAAAATGCTTGAGCATCAACTAAATTTGTTGCTTGTTATTCAAGCAGCACAGTTGCAGCATTTTCTTCCCTCATAACTAACTTACTTCCCAAATGTGTGTCAAGCGTCTTGTTTCTTCTTCGGCACGGCCTAATTGAAGTTCGACTTTCTCCCTCACCTCCATCTTCTTTCTCTCAATCTCTTCCTCTCTAGCTTGAAACTTGGATATGTCCAGCCTTGGAATCTCCTCTTCTTCATTGATCTCTTCTGTCGATAGCCTCCCACTGCTGCCAATATTACTTCCCATGTTTTTCATCTTTCACCACAGACTCAAACTACTCTAGAGTTTCTATGTTTGGCAGCGAAGTTGCACAAAACTCTAAAATGCTTAACATTCTTTTGTATCATCTCCTCGTGTTGGTCTCTTGCTTTTGCTTCAAACCTCCACGATCAAACTTGCTTCCTTTTCACTACATTCCTGAGAAAGCAAGAGCAAATATCCCAAAACGCTCCCCAAGACTACTTGCTTCCTGTTGAAATGATTTCAAAAAAAGCAAAGACAAGACATCCAAAGAATGGGAATTACTTACTTTATTCTAAGAGAATCAATCACCTATTTCCAAGTTTCACTAATTAGTATGCTAGCTTTCTTGTAACCCTAATGCTTGCTAGATCAACGGCAAACTCTCCTTAAAAAAGGTGCTTTGCTGGGCAACGATAATGGAACCAAGGATCTCTACGGTCCTGTCTTTCTTTAGTATCCAGTAGTTAAGCAGTCAAATCCCAATAGAGAAACCAATATTTTTTCCTAGGCAGGTAAGTGATTGCCTAACAGAACAATGTTGAGGCGCACACAATGTATCTGCATGTGTAGGGATAAAAAAAAAGAGAAGTTTGCACATAAAACTTAGCTTGAATGGAAAGGAATGGTCTCATGTGACTTCACATGGTTTGCGGATTTTACCGTGTCTGTATCTGTATCTTCCTGTCCCTCTTCTTTTCTGTTTATTTTGATGAAGCGTGTTTGGTATTCAAGTTGCGAGCAATTATTTTTTCAAATATTTTTTAATATAATATGTTAAAATAATAATTTAAAAACACAAAAAATATATAATAATAATAAAATAATTTTTTTTTAAAAAAATAACATTCATAATTAAAAAAACAGGCTGTTTTTTTTTTTCCTTTCTCTGTTATTTCACTTTCCTTTTGTTGCCTCCCGTCCCATCCTTTACTAGGCAGGGTCAGATCATCATCATTACATGTTCTTTTCAGCTGGTTAAGCCACGGGAGCACAATTTACTTTAAGCATAGCTTTTAAACTTAACTTCGAGGTGAATCCATGATATGTGCTGACTCACTAATGAGTTCGTGCTGTTTTTTTTTTTTTTTTTTAAATATTTTTTTTTGATATTTTTTTATTATTTTAATATAATTTTTAAAAATAAAAAAAATATTATTTTAATACATTTCTAAAAACAAAATATTTTAGAAAGTAAACGCATTCTTAAACAAGCTCTTATAAGTTAAATGATTTCAATTGAGTTAATTCAAATTAATTATTTATTTTTATTTTATAAATCAATAAAAATAATATTATTTTAAAAAATAAAAAATATCAATAAATTTTAATTATATTTTTTTCAAATTAATTAGATTACAAATCATCCTGAATTTTTAACATAATTATACCAAGTTAATTATTTTTTTTTTTGTCGAAACTTGATTTAGTTTATATCCCGAATTATCCAAATTATGAATTAACTAAACGAGTGAGATCACGTTTTAAAACAATAACTTTAACCACTTGCAATTGTTAAATTTATGGTTTACATATATATTAATTTTTTTTTGTAAGAGGAAAACAGATGAGACCAAAGTGGTAATTGAAAGCCACGATTGCGTGATATGTTGGGTCAAAGTATTAAATAAAAGCTCGTGAAAAATAAATATTAAGAACCTGTTTTTGCTCGTGAAAATCTTTTAATTCCAAGATTAGGTAATTGAAATTCAAACCAAATCTATTAAAAACAATTAATTTTTTATTTGCATTTTCTTATAATAAAATAAATAAAATAATTTTTTTAAAATACAAAAAATTATTTTAAAACTATATTAAAAATAAATTTATTTTATATTTCCATTCTATTTTTTAAACAAAAAATTTCCGTTTATATACACGTATATATAAATTAATAATTAAAATAATAATCAAGTAATTAATTACTTTAATTATTCACTAACCCCACAAGGCACCAGGTAAAGGCAGAGTGTTATTAAACAACGAAAAAAAAAATAAAAAAATCCAGTAGACACTAGTGCAAAAAATTCAACACACATGTCCTTCAATCTTCTCTTTACCTAAACCTAAAAAAAACCGAGCTACTTCTCTATACATGACATGAAAAATTTAGAGAAGCAACACAGAATTTGATCAAAAATAGTCAAGAAATCAATCGTGGGTTTCTTTATTTTCAACAACAAAGAAAGGTTTGATCATTTTTCTTTGATCTCTCAATCATAGAAATCGAATTCCTCTCTGGATTTTTCTTTGACTGGTGTTTTCAATAGATTTGGAGTGTTGCTAGCATAAATCTGCAGAAATACTTTACTGGGTTCTGTCTATTCCAGGGTTTGACTTTTTAAATTGCTTAGAGATTGAATTTTGGTGATTTATTGTGTTATGATAGATTCTATATGATCAAAAGCTTAAGGCTTTATATAGATATAGATAGCGGATTTGCTTTTTATCTCTTAGTAATTAAGAAAGATGCAGTCTAGGAAGCCTGAAGATTACATCGCACAGTCTCCATCTGCAAAGACACGTAATCAACATAGAACTGAAGTTGGACATGAGTCTCATCCTGCTCCTCGCCGTCACGCAGTGGATCGGTCTCCACGCGTGCAGCAGCGAAGGAGTTTAAGCCCTCGTAGGAAGGTTGAGGGTACTAGAAAGGTAGTTCATGGGGAGGGAAGGAGCAGCTCGACCGAAAGAAGGGACTCTAGTTGGCATTTGGGTGCAGGTAGGACTGAAAAAGTCCGGTCTGGTTCCCCACAGTACGCCCAAGAGCGTAAAAAACCTCGTTTTGATGAGGGGGTTGTGCATAGGAAATACAGGCAAGTTGAGGAACATGTTGATGGTAAAAGTAATAGATTGAAGCGAGGCTATGGATATGATCATCATGCTGCATCTTCTAGAGCGAGTAAAGAGAAGGATTATCGTGATAACAGGGGCGTGGGTATTGATGGGCATGGCATGATGGGGCAGAAATCAGTGCCTGAGGAAGATGGTATGATAAGAGGGTCATATCGGGTGCCTCGAGATTTGGTTCCCAACTCAAATTATGGAGATACTGGATCACATATACAGTCAATGTCTCGGAATATGGATAGTGGCCACTTTGATGATGAAGAACTTCAATTTCGAGAGACTATACCATCAGATAAGATTCCGGCCAGGAGATTTTACGAAGAAGGGGAAAAACCTATGTTTCATTCAAGATATGTTCCGTACACCAGGATGTCAGCTCCTCACTCTAAGGATTTGGAAAGCGCTCCTCGATATAAAGATTTTGCGGGTTCATCTTCTGGATTCTCAAGGAGTGAGTTTCCAGGTTCTTATAGAGAAGGCATGCCCTTAGCTGCTTCAGATGAATATCCAAGGAGCAGCATAAAACACACAGAACCTACGAATTTTAACACATATAGGGAAAGGTCAGTTATGGACATAAGAGACTATGAGGCTAGTAAGAGAATTATGACAAGTTATCCGCAGGGTGCCTATAATCCTAAAAGGCCCTCGCATGATCATTACTTCTACTCCAAATCACAAGAAATTGTGGATGACAATCATGCATATCCATCTGACGATGTACACAGAATGATGTCTCCACCTTCTCCATTGAACTATGAGCATGCTCAAACAGATTTTGAGCATAGAGAAATTTCAAGAATGAGTATGCACCATGTTAGAGACAGGACTGATCACACTGATGGTTCCTTTATAAACGTGAGAAGGAGCACTGTATTTGACCATCCCACAATACAAAGGCAAGCACCCATGGAGAACCTTGATACAGGCAGAATACAAAACACATCAAAGCACAATGTGGAATATTTGGGTTCAGCATATACTCAAGTTGATCGTGGACAGGGAGAGTTACAAGATAATAGGAGATCTCATTCGGGTGTCACACAGGATCGCCAAGTCCCACATTTGAGACCAAATTATGGGTTTGGAAGAGATGCAGGTCCACAGTTTCAAAAGGAAATATTGCATGATCCTCCTATGCCAATATATGACATGGAAATGAAGAGATTTGCTGCCCAGAGGCAAAGAATGAGGGGAGAGCTTGCCTCGTATGAGCCACCAGATAAAGCATTCAACCGAAACTATGTAATGGAGGAAGAAATAAATAGGCATGACAGAAAGTACATTGTGGAGGAAGATATAAATAGGCATGATACAAGAAATATTGTGTCAAACAAACGGAATTTACCTCAAGAATTTGAAGATCTTTATGAAAGTGGTGAGGAATGGGTAGATGAAGATACAGGTGCTTTACATGTGTCCAGGACTCGGAGGTTTGACCAGAGTGCATATAGAAATGCTAAAAGGACATACGATAGAGATAATTTTGGAGATTCTGCATCTGAAGACTGGTTGTCTTCTCAAGATTCCTCGGTGCATGCACAAAGGGATTTGATTAGAGATTATAAACCTGGTGCTAAATATATGAAGGGTCATCCGAGATCTGGTCCTTTAAGTTGGTATAACTCACACCAGACTGATAAAAAAAGTGTTCATAGACAGCATAGGATTTGGAAAAGAAATGATGATTATGGCAATGATGCAAATATAAATGATGATGACCAGCCAGAAGATTGGGTAAATCTCGGGGAGGCTGAACCACGTGAGGGCTCTGAGGAATTCAAGCAACTGGTGGATGAAGCCTTCTTACTGTTTTCAAAAAGATTAAATTTGAACACAGCAGTTCGAAGAAGATACAAGGAGCAAGGAAAAGCTGGTAGTTTGTTCTGCATCGTATGTGGCAAAAGGTCTGTTTTCTTTTCTGTGATATGCATTTTTAAAGTGGAGAGCATTTCCATATTTTGATTCAGGAGTTTCCTAGTTTGTCCTACAGCGGGAATCAGGTGAGTTTGGCTTAACCCAAAAGACATGTTTTTAAGTTATTTCTGTGATATGTTACTATTACTTGCTGGGAATCCTTATGGTTTTTCAGTTATTTCTGTGATATGTTACTATTACTTGCTGGGAATCCTTATGGTTTTTCAGTTATTTCTGTGTTATGTTACTATTACTTGCTGGGTAATTCTTATGTAAATGTTATTACTTGGTGAGAGGTGATTGGTCAGAGTAATTCTTTCAGTGAAAGTCACATAAATGATTGTTGTGTGCATGTTGATGGACTAAGAGTGATCAAGAATTACAAGTTCTGTTTGACAATTTTTCTCTCTCTCTTAAGCTGTTGTTTGACATGGCATTTAAATGCCAAAAAAATTGGCAATATATTAACTATTAGCAAATGTTTATAATGTGTAACTGGATGGCACGACGCTTCTGGAAGCAGAAGAAGAATTACACTGGAGGTATGTTGTGTGTGGCTATTCTAGAAGAAGAAGGGGGTGCTATAGTTATGGATGTATCAGAAAGGGAAGATTGAGTTAGTTAGCTGGTCCAATTGGTCGGAGAAAAGGGGCTAACTGTTTTGCAGATTTTGTACTGCTTGGGGACATGTTAATTCTGTTTAATTGTAAGGCACTAGCACTTTATTTCTCAAAGAATGCCGATGTGATATTTGCTTGTTCACCTTGCATATGTTTTCGGTAGGCATGGGGTATTGTGAAGGACTTCATTTTCTTTCCATAAAAAGAAGCTTATTCTATGCAACTTATAGAAATTGGCTCATGAAACATTAATATTCGTTCATGTTAATTTCTTTACTATACTTGTTGATGGATGTTATGCTTGTCCATCAAGTTCCTTTTGGCATTGTCGAAATATAGTGTGCACCCCACTGCTGTATGTTTACATGCCTGTACTTTTCACAGCTCATCAAAGGAGTTCATGGCTGCTCAAAACCTGGTACAGCATGCGTTTATGTCCCACAAGATTGGGCTGAGAGCGCAACACTTGGGTCTTCACAAGGCAATATGTGTTTTGATGGGGTGGAATAGTTCTGTGCCTTGTGACGCAATAACATGTGCTCCTGAGATCTTGCCTGATGAAGAAGCTTTTGCTCAGAAAGAGGATTTGATGCTCTGGCCTCCACTTGTTGTCATCCACAACATTTCTATGTCAAACAACAACCCAGAACAACAGAAGGTCATACCTATTGAAGGGGTTGAGGCTTTTCTGAGAGGTAAGTACCAATTTATTTGATTAGTTACTGAATACAGTTGTGCTAAAATCAAATTTGAGTGGGGATGGATGTAAAGAACATCTTTCTAATGCTGATGAAGAAAAGATTGGTTTAAATTCAATTAGCCTTTGAACATACAAGGAAGAAGAACAGCATATATTTCATGTTTTAAATTTTTTCTGCACTATTTGAAGCAGCTGTATATTTAGGATTTGCCAGCCTAACATTCTGTTTCACTTCTACTAATTCACTGCATCCCTTGGCTCTTTGCATGATGATAGGTAAAGGTATTGTTGGGGGTAAAATCAAGGTATGCCTAGGAAAACCTGCCGACCAAAGTGTTATGTTGGTAAAGTTTTTGGGAACTTTTACTGGACTCGGAAATGCAGAGAAGCTTCACAAATATTTTGCAGAGAAGAAACACGGGAGAGAAGAATTTGAGCATAACACATCCAACAACATTAACAACAGCAATAGTTTGGAAGAAGAAACTCAAGGAGGCCAGTTGGAGGAGCACCTACTATACGGGTACCTGGGAATTGCTGAGGACTTGGACAGGCTTGATTTTAATACCAAGAAGAGGATTCTAATAAAGAGCAAGAAGGAAATTCAAGAGCTGGCAAATGCTCCTGTTAAAACTGATGATAAGTCGCTGAATAAATAGCTGATGACAAATATTGACTTAAAACATGGTGAAGCAATTCCAAGTTCCTTCAGGAGGAATCTTCTGTGAAAATGTTTCTCCATCATTATTTCTAGTCTATCGGTAGTGCAAGACTACCTTAAGCAATGTGTGCATCTTAAGATTTGGAATATCTTTGTTGTGAAGACAGAAAATTATGTGCAAAAGTTATCCACCTTTATCTGTAGTCTATTGGTAGTACAACACCAATTTTAATCTATCAATACAGATCTAGACTTGGAACATCTTTGTTATGTAACTCTTTCCCTAATCAGATATTACCTAATTGAATTCCATACCGTGTTTGACAATTCAATCTCTTACAGAAAATTTGCTATAATTTGTGGAGTATGAAATGCGTTGGATTAGAACCGTTCCTTTTCTCAAAAAAGAGAAAAGATTAGGGCCTGCTCAGTTGCGGAAGACTCATTCTTGAGTGCATCTTTAAGTTCTGTGTCTTTTCCTGTCTTATCTTCTCACTCTGTTGTTCCTTTGGCAGCGAATAACCTTACACATTACATCATATCCAACAAAGTTGGACTGAGCTTGGATAGCTTGATTCATGTTTCTTTCTTTAACTTTTTGCTGATTTATATGAAAGTGGAGTATATACAGGTCTAGGGCTACCACAGCCAACTCACCACGACACCAATACTTCAAGGATTAGCCGTGTCAGATCATGCCAGTTCAATTTGAGCCAAGTAGGCTCTGCCCGTTTTACCACACGAAGGAGAGAGAGTGGCAATCCGATGGTAGGAGTTGCACCCGTGACTTGGAATGCCACGGGTTCACTGCTTAACCCCGCTCCTAAACCCTTCGGTGGTACACATTTGTTTAGGATGAACGTGATAGTGTGACATGAACTGTATTTCAGAAATTTACGAGTAAATCTATAAATCATCGTATCAATACAAGTCGATCAATTTTTATTAAAATAATGTTTTTTTAAGTTAACCTAAATTGAATAAAAATAAATATAATTGGGTGAATAAAAAAATATAATTGAGTTAAATCAATTTTACCAGAGTTTAATTTAAAACCCAATTTAGATTAAACTTTGAATTACAGAATTTAGAATTTTTAGATCAACCGATTGGCCAGGATAAATTTAATAACTTTGGTTTTCACTGTCTTCCAAATGTTAGAAAGAAAATAAGAAGTTTAAAACACAAGATGGTAGAAGAAAATTGCTGAAGGTTGTAAATAAACAGTAAAATTCTTGTTCTGCATTCAATGAAATTTATCAAAGAACAATAGATTAGGACTTCCATTATTAATGAATACACAAGACATGAAGAAATAAAAAATTCGAGGGAGGCAAGCAAGTTAGCAAGCCACTGATAAATTTTATCCAGATTTCAGACACGACAGAGTCTGCAAGATTCTTTCGAGACTCTCTCCTGTCTTCTTTGGAAGTTGAGGTACTTGATTCCGTAGGCAAAGGTAAACAAGAAGAGTAAGACAAAACCGATATGGGCGGCTGCAACGGCTCCGAGGAAGTCATATTCAAATCCTATGCTTGCCTTAAGGAGCACATTTACTGGGGTTGGACTGTCTTCCGGTACCTCGATTAGTTTTTTGAGGTTGCCCACCTGAGAGGTTGGCCATAGATTGTCCAAGAGACTGGAGAAGCCCATTAGTACCACCTCCACCAGATAGGAATTTGCTGCAAACTAGAGTTGTCAGGTTTCAGTTTTTTTTTTTACAATATCCTAGATAGGCATTAGGAACTACGTAAAAATTCATCGGTAAAACACACTGTTCTGGGGACGAGGAAGCCAGACAACAGGTGGCAGCAATTTGGTGGCCTGGAGTGAGAGCGACAAGCATCATCCCGTAAAGAGTGAAGTGCATGAAGGCAGTGAATATGAAGAAATAGAACCACAAGAAGTTCTTAATTTCCCATGAGAACTCAATCTTCACGTAGAGCAATATACTGTAGACCACAGTTTGGATTGCAACATAAATTCCCTCTATGGCAACCTGTAAGGCACAAGATAGGATCGGTTATCCATTTATGAACGTTTTCTGGTGTCCACAAAAATTACACCAAAGTTTTAGCTTATTTTACCTGAGCAAATGCACAAGGCAGTTCGGAGTACATTCCAGCTGCTCTTTCACGGTAGAAGACTGTTATTTCTATCGACACGATTGACATCACTGAGGAAGTGTTGGTGGCTCCGAGGAAAATGACAGCAGAATACATTGCTCCAAGCAAATTGAACAGGTCTTGTTACTTGTGTCTGTTGACAAGAGTTTGCAAGTGCTTAAGATGGATTCAAATATTACCATTGACAGAAATCACATTCCTAGTGCCTATCCATTGAAAACATGGCTCCATTTTCCCAAAAGAAAAATTCGGTCTATAGTCCTTCAGAAACTGTGCAGAATACAACAACCTGACTAGCTAACGGCAAGTTTATGATGTTCTTTCAATAAGCTTTTACTTTTATTTTCCAAAAATCTCTATAAGGTTTTGAAAAAGCATTTTGTTGCTTGTCATCAATGAGAATTAACAGTAAGAAGAGAATCAAATATTACACAACTTACATCTTTTGCCCTTGGTTCCAGAAA
Source organism: Populus trichocarpa (assembly GCF_000002775.5). Lineage (NCBI taxonomy): Eukaryota > Viridiplantae > Streptophyta > Magnoliopsida > Malpighiales > Salicaceae > Populus > Populus trichocarpa. The sequence goes on from NC_037294.2 coordinate 21,619,140, forward strand.
ATAAGTCCAAATAGAAGACCAATAGCCACTGTCATGAACAATCGCATGGCATTATATCGTGGGTTCTTCCAGTAAGACCATTTCTGTTTCAAGAAGCATGCCTTGCATTGAGTAAAGAAATCCTGCGAGTATTGTGTTGGAAAGTAAAGTTCCTCAGATCCTGTTACCGGAGTGCTTAGTTTTTCAATTAGTTCCCGATTTGACCTGTTTCAGAAAGGAAATAAACTATAAGCAATGGTCATAGTTGAGAACTAATTTAAGGAACATTGAAAGGGAGAATAAGGGAAAAAAACAATGAGGCAGAGATTGACAGGAAAGCATGAGTTAGTAGTACGAGATTCTTACCGGTAGAGTTTAGATTTTGCATATATTTCTGCAAAGTCTACATTAAGTTGAGCTTCAACTGCAGTTGAACTGATTTCCAGCATCCATGTACCAGGATTATAACCATCTTTGATCTAAGGAACCTCTGGTACAGCCTGAAAGATGTTGTAGATATTAAGTACTAGAAAACTTGTAAAAGATTTTAACATTTGAGAAGCAATACTCACTTCAAAGTTCAAAGTATTCTATGAGCTTGTGAGACTCGCAACCAAGGGCTCCTGCATAAATGACTTGTCCTCCTCTCTTCATCAGTAATAGCTGCAGAAGATAAAGTGACAAAAAATAAACATGAAGCGTCGTTGCTTCAAAAAAAACCAGCAGAATCAGTATATTGAATGACCAAAACATATGACAAATTGAAATAACTCATCAAAAGCTTCGAAAATATCTATGCTTGTTTGGTGAATAGTACAGACTACAGTTCGGCCTGTATCTACTGTAACTGTACGCATAACAATTGCGGCAGCTCTAGCATCAAGGCCTGATGTTGGCTCGTCCATGAAGATGATGGATGGATTAGCAACCAATTCTACTGCTATAGTGAGTCACTTTCTCTGCTCAGTCGACAAACCATCTATTCCGGGAAGTCCATAGATTCGTTAGTGGGTTCAGCTCAACCAAATCCATGACTTCCTCAACAAACATCTGTAGCACAAAAGATGAAAACCTGCTGATCAATATTTATGGAGGATGCAGAAATAGCCATATGCATCAGAACTAAAGCAAATAGCTAATACTATGGAATGAAATGCAATTTTCATGAAGAAAAAATACCTTTCTTGTATCCTCTTTAATTTCCTTGGCGAGACGCAACAAAGCAGAGTACAGGAGGGATTCATAGACGGTTACATACGGAGAATGGATATCATTCTGCTCACAGTAACCGCTAACCCGAGCAAAAGTTTCTTGCTTCTATGGATAACCAGAAATGCTGATACTTCCTTCAATGTACCCTCCAGTTTTCCGACCAGCAAGAACATCCATCAAAGTTGTCTTTCCAGCACCACTTACAAGTTACACCAACCAATGCTGTTAGAACACCGGGCCTGAAAACACCACTAACATCACGTAACAGCTGGAGGCTATCCTCTTCAATTCCTTGCATTTTCATTTCCTGATAAATAAAAAACCTAGATTTCATTATTATCAACAAAAAGTTCACAATCTACTTGAATGATGAACTTCTCAATAAAAATTAAACGGACATTTCATCAATGTTCTTTCACGATCTTTATATTTTCTGTTGTAAGTGATAATACAAAATAGATTAGAGATATACTTACCATAGGCACATCAACATAGTAATTCACATGATTAAATGCAAGTGACAAGGGCTGGAAGGGCAACACCATTCCTCGTTGCTTAGGCGCTTGCTCTGCAACTGCAAATGATAAGCACAAAAATGATTAAGATAGCAGTTTTGCCACACTGATTGAATAGAAATCTTTCTTGAACATGATCATGTAGAAGTTATGCATTGATAGTAAACTTATGAGTCAACTATATGGTCTTGAGTAGTGGAGATCAAGAAAAAAAAATTATTGGTGACATGGGATGAAGAGAAACAGCAGGATTCTTTGCAGAAAGCTGTTGAAGTACAGTACAGTCTAGTTATTAAGTTTTATTGTAAACAAGTGAACCTTCAGAGAATTGGGCAGCAGATGCTGGAGTCATTTCTAAGGCCTTTGCTGCTTGCTTTCCAGTTGAGGATGACTTCGTAGTCTCATCCTCTTCCAGAATAATGGATTTAGATTCTCCCAGAGCTGCATTATTTCCAAAAATTTATTAAAGTCAATATTAAGCTTACGTAGCCAAAATGAAGATCAGAATCAGAGTTGATGGCTTACGATCCAAATAAGTCAGTGCGGCTACAAAAAGGACATTAAAAACCAGAGCAAATCCTCGAAGTACCCCAATCGAAATCCAATACCAATATCCTTCCATGAACATGCCTCTCATTTTCAGAAGAACCTTTCCAACAGTGGGCTCAGAAAATGCTTTGTCATGATTTGGCTGCAGCAAGGAAAGACCACTTTAGTTCAGATAACAAGAAAATAAGGCACCATGGAACAATAAATTCATTATCAAACATTGTTAAGAAGTCTTACCACACTCCATCTTTCGTCGAGAAACTCTTTGAGGACTATGGCTTTCTGTCCATGCATCATGGGAGAAATATGGTAGCCCCAGATCATCCAGGGTCCAATATTATCTGCAAAATGGTGTAATTTTTTTTTCATGTATGTCATAAATCTTAGCGTATGCAACTACTAGAAATAGAAAATGTACACAGACTTACTTCCTTCAGCAGTAAGATGCAGAAGTGTAAACTATTTAGGTGGTGGCCCAGTGGTAAGAGCTTGAAACTAAGAGATTTGCTTCCTCTGTGGTCTCAGGTTTGAGCCCTGTGGTTGCTCATATGATGGCCATTGAAGGCTTACATGGTCGTTAACTTCAAGGCCCGTGGGATTAGTCGAGATGCGTATAAGCTGGCCCAGACACCCACGTTAAACTAAAAAAAAAGAAAGATACAGAAGTGTAATTAGCAAAAGGAAAAATCATTGTCCTTTGAAAACGATGAATCCACCGAGGACAAAAACTACCAGCAGTATAAAGGTGCCAAGGGTGCTTGACACAACTTCTGTTCTTCCAACAGCAGCAATGAAATGGAAGAGCAACAGAGCCATCTGATGCAAACTGTAGAAAGCTAGAAATTGTTTGAAAAACCTTAACATTTGAAAATATGTGTTAATGAACATGACCAACACATTAAAACAGCTCAGTTACACATCCAAAATTATTGAAAGACAGTAGTCCATGCACGTACCTGCTAGCAGCAGGAGCTAAGCCAATGGTGTAATATGTGAGCAAGATCCATATCCCAGACTCCAACAAGGAGGCAGGGATCCTCAGCAGATATATTGGTAATGCAAAAGCCCATGCTGGATAGAACTTGAAATCCCCTTGTTTGAAAAATACAGGAAGCCGAGTCATAGTCATCGCCATCTCTGCCATCCCATTAAACATAACATTAATGAGACTAAAGAACAGTGCACCATACTATTTTCTTCCTTCTTGAGCAGTGCCAACTGTCATTTCAGTTCTTAAGAACACTGTCATGGCAATGAGTGCCATGATAGTGATCCGGGTTGTCTTGAATATATAGGCAAAAGAGTTGCGCTTCATTAATAACCACTCTCTCAAAAAGCATGCCTTTCCTTATTGGAGATTCCATACTCATCTTTCACTACTGCAGCAGGATGGGCTGTAGATTTATCATAGGGAATTCGAAGTTTTTAGGAGACTTTTTGGCCTGTGTAGAAAGACTTGAAGCAATTCACCAACTCAAGTGTCGATACATATCGATAAGGTCCGTTCCTTTTGCTCCAGTACTGCTCTTTCTTTGATGTTACCTCTTGCAAGAAATCTGCAACTCCTTTTCTTTCTGGGCACTTGAAACCAACACTTTCGAATAATTCAAGTACATCCTCACGTGGACCTTGGTACACAATCTGACCTTCTGAGAGTAAAATTGTCACGACATCATTTCCGAAAAGGATTAGAAGAAATAAACCTTTGAGTTAAGATTTATTTTTTGGTTATGTATAATTATGTTATTTAACTTTGATTTTGAATTCATTAGATATTAGAGTTTTGAAGATTTTGTTTTGAATTTGTTTAATAAATTGATTAAAATATTATGATTTAATTGTTATAGGTAATAATTTATTTAATTAATTTGAAAAATTTTGAGTAAGGATGATGATTTTGAATTATAATTTGTTTAAATTATGAATTTGAGTTAACAATTTTGATATATCAATAAGTGATTTATGGAAAAATCTGGGTTTAAGGTTCAAGATGATGAAATTTCAGTTTGATTCATCAATTTATGAGAATTACAGTTTAGTCCTTTAACTTTTGAAAAAATATAGTTTGGTCCCTAAAGCAAACTTCAAGACTTTGGACAAAATTGAGGATGAATTATAAGCAAAATTTCAATATAGTTATGAATTTATGACAGTTTCGGTTTGATCCTTCATCTGATAAAATTACAATTTGACCTCTAAAAACCTGATAAAATCTCATGTTGATCCCAAACTATAATTTGTATTAACTATTGTATTAAGATAATTAATTTATATTATAGAATTAGTTATGTTATGCGAAGAAATTTGTTTTGTTTACATAAGTGAAAATGTTTGTATGCCTATGTGGGATGATCTTTTGCTACAAGTTGATGACTCCTCCAAAAAACTAAGATTCATATATGATGTTCATAAAGACTAACAATATCCTCTCAATTATCCGTCAAAAATAAAATTACAGCCAGGGACCAACTTGTAATTTTTATCATATTTTCAGGGGTCAAATTGTAATTTTATCAAATTGGAGGACCAAAGTGAAAATATCATAAACTCATAACTACACTGAAATTTTTCCCATAATTCATCCTAAATTCTGTCCAGAATATTGAAATCTGCTTCAGGGATCAGATTGTAATTTCCCCAAAGTTCAGGGACCGAAGTGTAATTTTCACAAATTGAAGGACTAAACTAAAATTTCATCATCTTCAACCTCAAACCCAGATTTTCTCATAGATCACCTACTGATCTACCAAAATCTCTAACTCAAATTCATCATTTAAATAAACCATAACTCAAAATCATCATCCTTACCCAAAATCTTCAAAAATCAACTAAATAAACCATTACCCATAATAATTAACCCATAATATTTCAATTAATTTATTAATTAAACCCAAAACAAAATCTTTAAAACCCTAATCCTCACCAAATTCAAAATCATAGCTAAATAGCACAATTATACATAATCAATGGTAATCTTACCTTAGGGGTTTATTTCTTCTAATCATTTTAGTCTTTCCTTCTCCGCTTTTTCGTTCTTTTCCTCTCACGGTTTCCTCTCTCAAAAATTCAGATTCTTTCTTTTTTGTTTATTTTTATTTATCAAGTTATTTATTTAATTACCACAATACCCCACTTCCATTTACATCTATTTTCTAGGCCTCGAAGGACATTGTTGACTCTTCCTATCAACTCTTTCTCTGTTATATTAAAATATTACAAAAATAATGTCATAAAAAAGGTCATACGTTTCGGGTGCAGGTTGCAAAAGAGAAATTATCATGGTAACATCCAGGATACGAACCATTTGCCTCATAAATTTGACAATTTGGAAAGTGGTTGAACTGTCCAGACCAGTTGATATTTCTTCCATGAAAAGAGCTTTTGCTGGTCCAGCCAACATCTCTCCTGTAGTAACACGCTTCTTTTGTCCGCCGGATATACCTCTTCTCATATCATCATCACCCACCATAATATCAGCACAGATATCTAGTCCAAGAATCTGTTGCAGTAACCTTAATCAGTAAAGCTCCAGATTCCTGAACTATATAGTAAATGGTAGAGACAGTAACTGCAAGTGAAGTTAACAAACCTTGAGAACATATTCTGTAACTAGACTTCCTGGCCTGCCATAGCTGTCGCCTTCATGAATGCATCTATCTCAGGATCTGGTTTTATTCCTGCTTCCTTTTCTCTCATTCACAACTCTGCCAACAATTCGTATCTAGCCCCGACTCCCAAACAGCGCCCTGAAAAAACCAACGTCTCTCTGTCTGTCATCTCGCCGTGATGAAGATCATGCTGGCTTACATAAGCACATGTTCTCTGAGGAACGAACTCGTGAAATTCACGTCCACAGTCCGTGACTTTTCCTGATACCTGAACAGAAAGTTACACGTGACTAAGCCAGAATTCTGGACTTAAATCTTACATTGATAGTTCATCCAGAATTGCTAACACAAGTAAGAGACTATAAGTGGAAGCAGAAACACAGCCTGAGCTCCTTATCCCTCTTCCCTGAAAGTGCCTGCAGCAATGTAGTTTTGCCTGATCCTGGAGGTCCTAGAAGCAGGGTTATTCTGAGGAAACACGAAATAACATAAACAGAATGAATGATCTACAAAGTTCAGGCAAGCTTTATGAAGATTCAATTAGTCCAAACTATTTCAATACAGATTCATTATAGAGAGAACCAACATGAATCTGCTAGTAACAAATAAACAGTAATACTGTGAAATCACATAGATGTACCTCATTGGTTTAACGATTCCGCTGGTTGGGCCAAGAACAAAGATTATTTTACATGTTTATTTTACAATTAATGTTCAATCGGTAGATTTAATTAAATAAAATGCAGTAAGTGCACATATAGCATAATGAATTCACTCTTCACTCTTCAGACCTTTTTTCTGCATGCTCTACATGATTAGAATCAAATAAGTTGTCTGCGGAAATAATTAAAATGACAGGAGGAACCACCTCTATTTTGTTCATGGCAACATTCACCAGAGTTGGAAGTGCCATGGTTCCAACATATGCATCTCCTTCAACCGACAAATGCTCGAACCGGACTTCAATCCTAGGAGCGTCAATTCCCACCCTGTTTAAACAAGTCAAGGTTTTCAACAAAAGAGAAATTATTTATACTGGAAATATCATAAACAAGAATAACCATTGAGGAAGAAAGAGCCTGACCTATCAGTCCTTTCCCTCACCCTACGAAGAAATAGCTCACTATCCTCTTCAGCAATCACAGGTAGGCAGTCTCTCGATTGCAGCCCTTCTAAGCTCCTCCTCATCTTCCTCTCTCCCACTCTTTTGAAACACGTCTCCTTGATTGACCCACACCTCGTGAATACTCGCTGAGGCCCAGTTCCTTTTACTCGCTGATGATAAACTCCTCATGCTCGGTGACCTTGTGCTCAGTGACCTCGTTGACCTTGCAAGGTTATGGCTACCAGCAAAAGCCTCAGCCATGGTTTAAAATCTGTACTCTCAAGCTATTACAAAACAGCAAGATTCCTTTGAACTATACCAACTTTGTTATGGTGCAAGAAGAACTTGCAAGGAGGACTTAAACATATGAAATTTTCAAGACTTGGCAAATCCTGAAGCAAATCACTTGAACAATGCTTCGGTTATATTTGGAGTTGATGAGCATGTAAAAAAACGGTGATGATGGGTTGATTTCAGAAGGCATGGTTTGTATAGGTGAAGAAGATCACAGGAAAGGCAAGATAGTGACAGAAAAGAGTATGAGGGAGTTACAAGAAAGCTGAAAGATTTTGCACCAAAGGTATCCGCAATTTTGTCAAGTAACACAAGGATGGGATTATTACACATTTTTCTATTCTATGTCGTTGTATCCTAGGAAATCAAGACAGATTCCTGGTCTTCTGACAACAATGATATGTACCTTTGCTTGTCTTTGAGTCCCATGACTGGAAACTTGGTGCCCTCTTAGCTGACAACTAGAATTCCAAAGGGATTGGCATATCCTCCAACTCTTCAATCACTTATTATTAAAGTTTCTCTTGTCAAATTTATTTATCTAAATCCCAGTCATTAGCATTAATACAAAGCAGGAATCTACCTATAACTGGTGAAGGATATGAGCAGCAAACTCCAATATCAACCCTTTTTTGTTCCTGGTTCTTGGCCTAACCAGCACGGAACATGATGTAAAATAAACATGCATGAACGCAAATCTTTGTCGATCGTATGACAAGAAATCAACCCCTCATAGGCGACAAGCAGCTCGTCCACTAACCTTGGACTTGAAAGAGTTTTTTTAATTTACTTTTTACAATTAATGTATCCTAGCTAGTTAGATTTCATACATTGAACATATGTTCAATCGGTCTGTTTTGGTTAAATAATGGAATTCATAAAAAAATTATTTTTCATGCCCTTTACTTTAAAAATTGCGCTTAAAACTCTTCAAATTCTAAGTTCAAACCTCTAAAAATATTCCCTTTTGAAACTCTGGTTAGTCATCCAAATGTTTAATCTATCTCATGACCAATTCCATTGTTTACCCTAATACCTAGATAGCCCTAACATATGGCCCAAAAATTGACACAATATAGACTCAGGTATTGGACGTATTGGTAGAAGTAGACGGTGATTTTTAAAAAAAAATTGTGAAACTGGAAAAGGAAAACACAAGCAGATGATTTGTGTAAGGCACAAACATCATTATAAGGCCTGTGAAAACACTCACATGATAGGCTTTCAGGACACTAACATGGACCGTTGGCTACAAGGTCCATCAAAAAGCAGTGACTCCACTGGTTCTTCAAAACAGTGTTCCATTTTCATTTTGATCTTTTGTTTTTTTGCTTCCAAGTACCTCAAGTTTATCTCACAACATATCATGAGTAGAACCAACTACGATCCACGTTATGTCCCGGTAAGCTCCAGCCAATATCAGATTACAGCAAATGGTCGCGATCAGGGTGGTTCGAACTCCAAGAAACGTTGAACAGACCATAAAAGGGGTCATGATGATTCACCTAACCAGAGCCCATTCTTCGACGAATGTAAGGCTAATATCCCTGTATGCTGTCTACGCGACAACAGCACCTGGGATCGCAATTCAAGCCTTGACCATAAGTCTATAACTCGTGTTCACTAGCTTACTTGACGGGACCAAAGTAGAAACTTGAAACGAAAAAAGTCAGGTGCTGACAGAAAGGGACCTTTTCTCCACGTGTGACTTTAAGTTTCTCAGGTTCAATGTCGCAAGCATAAACAGAGAGCTAAGCAAACCAGAGACTAGAAAACATCCACAAAGTATCATAGTGATCAATATGGGAAGAGAGACTAACCTGGCTAAATTGTGAATAAAAAATGCATCCATGGATGGAGCATGGAGAAATCAGGGTAATGAAAAATGCACATTTCTTGACCAATATGCCAAAGATAAGAGATTCGCCATTAAGGTAAAAAACATTTCCTGAAAATTTCTCTCTTTTTTTTGAATTTTTTCCAAGGACATCAACCAAATTCCCTTGTAAAAACATTTGGCGTGAGGTTTACAGATACAGAATGTACATTCAATCAAAATCTATACAAAATTACAATACTTAGGGTTGTCCTCCAAAGGCATCAAAAACAGCAATGGGGCTGCAGTCCTTCCCGTAGTAATTATTGGTTCAACTCAATTAGTAGTAGCAACAGGAATAGCCATTACCAATCAATCACACAATTGGGTGACAGCAACATCAGTTGAACTGGCAACAAGAGCAGCTTCAGCAATTTTAAGTGCCATTGCAGCTTTATAGGTTGCCAAATCTGCATTCTTCATGAGCAACTGAGCCCTTCTACGCTTGAGGATGGCAGCTTCCAAAGATCTCTTCACTGAGTTTTCAGCTTCTTCGATTTTATGCATGGCATTATATCCTTCCAAAGCATCTTGATCAGCAGCCATTACTGTTCAGCAATAGAATTACAGATGATAAAATGTTAATTTATGATAAATGACAGTGAAGTGGGAAGCAAACCATACAGAGTGTAGATACTGAACACAAATAATTATAATATACAACTAACAAACAAAAGAATAAACCTGAGAACCGGACTACAGTAATGGCCAGGGCAAGAATCAGTAAAATACATCACTAGAAAATAACTTTTTTATTCAAATTCCTGGGTATCATTTGGTATGAAAATTCTCAACACATGCATACTTGACTAAGAAATAGAGTAAGTTTAGAGATGCGTTGACTACATAAAAAAATTCTAAAAGAGAGATCTTACCTGGCAATAGACTTGGTTGTTTGCCTCTTCCAAATTGACTGGGAGGTCGTTTGAATGACCTTCTCTTACGCAGAACAGGTTTTGGAATCACTGGGGTTTTCTTAGCTTGATGCCCCTGGTAGCAAGGACCATCAATTTTGATCAGATTAGCCAATATAGACCATTACCAGACACAATTAGCATGCATGTAAAACAATAAATGCTGCAGGAGAGAAGAATGAGAAAGTGAACAGGAACTGACATGGAATTTAAAGTTCCATCAAAATGACATGAAAAACTAGCAAGAACGTCATGGTAATTTTACATCAACGCACCGGGAAATTAACTTTTCACAACAAGCAGGTGGTTCAGGTTCTTGTAGCCACGTCAAAGTTGATGGGTAGTTAATTGTAAGAAGGCAGAAAATGTGTCACAACATTATCTTAATTGAAATCATTTATTTTCCATTCCTTTCATTTTTTTCACCCAAATGATGAATACTATAGCTAAATGAGTATCTTTCCAGCCTATTAGCAAGGCGATTGATGCCATAGTTGTGGCAAAGGGTTATTTGAAATAAAATCTGGGTGCTTTTACAGATCAATGTTTTCTTACTATGGTTATTATGATGGAAAATTTTCACAAAGTTGCATTTTTTGCAACTCCATAATCAGTTGAAATCAAAAGCAAATATTAGCAATACAAAAAATGCACTGAATAGCATTGAAAATTCTATAGCCATGCCAAGCTAACCCCTCAAATGGCTAAAACATGATTCACCGATGCAAAAAAAGTCAAGGAAAATTAATAATTATGCGTGTATGTTGTGTGAGAGAGAGAGACAGATAATGATAAGGTAGGTTCATGAATTTTTTTGAAACTCCTCAATCTGTACTTGATGCAAAATTTACTTTAAAGATGTTACTGAGAGGTGAAATGATAGGATATTCAATTCAAACTGCAGATATCAAAGGCTACTGTTATTCAATTCCAACTGCAGATAAGTGAGACATAACAAAACATTTACCTGGAAAACTCGGAGCAACGGTGAACATTTCTGTTTCCGTTTTTTCATCCAGTAACTGTACACAGCTTCAGCCACTTCCCTCCTACCAAAATCCTTACAGTATTTTGCTGCTGCATTCTCATCAGTGAAGTCATCTGGATTGCAGTAATATGACTTCTCAAGAGCATCAATCAATAACTCAAAGTTATCCTCTGAAAGATGATCAGATTCTGCTAAAAAGTCATTATTATACTTCTTAAGCCATTCCTCATCTTCAGAATCCATGTCATAACTTGCAGTGCTCCTCGCCAAAGCTCTAGCTACCTCATCATTTTCAGAAGAGATGTAAGCATATGGTCTTAAAAAGGGAGCACCGCCACCATTCTCATAGCCTAACACTTCTCGTACTCCAGGCACAGAAATGACCTTGGAAACAGAAGCCGGAACATTGCAATCAGAGCATTCCTTGTACAATTCCTTGAAAATGAACCAGTCCTGTCGGTTAGGGAATTCTAGCTTCCAATTGTCATCCCCAGTCCAAATTATATCATGAGTGAAACGGTTGGAAGCACAAGTCCTCATACTTTTCTGTGCCAGATGGGTGTATCGGGTTAACCCATCTTTCTTCACCACAAGCACCCACTCCCTTGAACCAGTGAATTCAAACATGACAGTGGCCCCTTCTATCCTGTAACATCTGTCTGATTCGGAAACCAGTATATTTGCAGAGCAGCTAGACATATTCATGTCCTTCTTCACTCCAACTGCAGCAGAATTCATCTCTTTGATGTTTGCTGCAGGGCTACTTCGAACTGACCTTCTAAGTTTGTTCTTAGACACAACAGAAGAGAAAGGTATACCTTTTCTTCTACTACTAATCAAATCAGAAACCAAAGCACCGCTAGCTTTGTGCAGGCCAGCTATGGCAGAATTTCTAGGTCTCCCTCTCCTGAGTGAGCTCCTTCTTTTCTGAATACCACGGGAATTTAATCCATTTCTGTACTGGGTGCTTCGACCAGCTAACTTGGAAGCTCTAACAGATGGATGTACAACTGCCTTACTCCCAGAATTATCAATTTCAGGCACAGCTGTAATTTTCAGAGCAAAATCTGTTTTCATGGTCGTGCATGATTGATCTACTTTACTTCCGCTCATCATTACATCATCATCCTCATCATCCTCATCCAACGAGTTATTTACAGGTATGGGAGACAGAAATTTAAACCTAACAAACAAACTGAGATGCATGTGCACAAAACACGAAGGAATTGAAGAAAAATCCACAGAAAACATTGGCAGAAGCTGCCTGGTCCCAAAAAACTTGCAAATTCCAATTCTATCAGCGGAAAGATCCTGAAAGAAAAATTTAGAAAGGGAGAGGGGGTGAGAGCAATGTCAGGTAAGTATATATCATTCAAATTTAAAATACCGATCAAAACCTAAATTCAAAAACTTTCTTTTAACAACAAACTAAGCTAAAAGTCACTTATATTAAGCCGGATAAAATGAGCAGAGAGAATTGACACTTTCTCCTTCAAATGGTGGACATAACCGCACAAAAGACAGCCGTTATATAAAAAGAACCAACACTCACCCGCATATATATAAAAAGAAACAACTATACAACTTCGGCAGAATACAGCCATTATATAAAATGAACCAACACTTACCCGCGCAAAATGAAGTCCATTCGAGGCAAAAACACTGCTGATTGGCTCCGACAAGAGAAAATCAGCAAGTTCAGAAAGGCTCAAATTGACCCTCTTAATATACCTCAAAACCGAACTCAAAAAACAAGACAACCCATTACTACTACTAGAACTAAAATCCTCAACTAAAACAACAAGCTCAGGAGTACACACAAGACTCTCCGAACTCTCATCATCCAGACTCCTTCGCTGCCTACGTGAAAACTGAATCCCAAACTTCTTATCCTCCGAATCTTCACTCTTTTCACCACCAAGTCTCTTCCTTTTCCTCCTATAAACAATCCCAAACTTCTTCTCACTCTTAACCCTCTTAATTCTCTTAGGCGCTGCAATGGCAATAACAACACCAAGATCTTTCTTCAGTTTATCGTCATGGGCCCACCCACTATTCTCCTTGTACTTCAGATCACTATTTTTATTTTGATTCTTCGTCTGATAGTTGTCGTTCTTGATTATAGTGTGGTACCACTCGTCGCCATCATTGCTTCTCCTGAGCTTGCCATCACCAGATTCCTGCCATAAACGCCGCCCAGACCTCAACACCCGAGCCCCATCAACTCCCTTAATTACCCCAAACACCCTCGTCGTCCTCCGCAACCCCACCGACGGCATTCTCGCCGTTCGGCCCCCGTTCAGACCTACCCTAGTCTCGATCTTCTCGCTCCTCAACTCACGGAGTAACCCCGAGTCAACTCACCACCGATTCACAAAATTCACTCAGTACTCTACTGGTAAAAAAAAAAGTTTCGGTTCTCCTTGCGACAAGGTTCACGGTCCGGATAAAGAGGAGAAAGGAGCAGAAACGTCCATGGGGCCGCTCTACTCGCTCAGATCTAAGAACAATCGACTCACTGTGGTCTAAAAGAAACTGGGTTAACTCAGACTTGACTCGGAATCAGACCCCCACACGTAAGTAGCAGACAGTATGGTCTCAAAAACAAACAACATCGTACCCAAAAATTAAAATTAAACAAAAAAACCGATTCAGATTCACAAAACATAAAAAGCCCACAAACAACCCCAAAAAAAAAATCTAAAAATTTCAGAGAAAACAAGAAGAAATCTTGAAAACAAAAGATGAGGGGTCTCTTTACAAAGAGAGAAGAAAAGAAGGGTTTTCTTTAAAGAGATTGAATCTTTCTTGAAAATAAAAGAGACTCACGTAAATCCTGTTGTTTTGTTGTGGTTATTGATGGTGGTGTTTGCTTGAGGGAGAGAGAGAGGGCATTTGTGTGTGTTTCTTTCTATCTCCTGGTGGGGGCTGGCTAGGGTTTATGACTGAGAAAGAAAGAAACACGAGGGAGGGAACCAACTCACCGACTTATCACTGCCGTTGGATTGAGAGATGGATGGTCGAGATTTGTTTTAAGGATCCGGATTGTTTGGTTCGAACCATTCGATGGGTTCCGGGATTTAGAGAGAGAAGAGGAGTTTTATAGCGGAGATGATATTTTGGGATTCATGATGAAATGACTTGAATGTCCTTGATGTTGTGGATGGTTTGAGAGGGAAATGAAAAAATTCATAGACTTAGATCATAGTCATTAGACGTCTGTGAAGAGGGTTACGCATTTAGCATTTGAAATTAAAATTGCTTTAAAAAAATTTAATTTTTTTATTTTAAATTAATTTTTTTATATTTTTATATCATTTTAATGTATTAATATTAAAAAAAATTATTTTAATACATTTTCAAATCAATAACATTTTTAAAACAACATCAAACAAGCTTTCAATTTACATTATTTATTATATTGATATGATTGAATTTAATCAAACTAGATTATTAAAAATTTTAAATAGAAATTGGATTGATTTTTTTTTATCCAAGTTAAAATTTAATTTGGATTAGTGTTAGATTTTAGATTGTAAATTGTTTGGGTCAACTTTTCTAATCAAGGCAGCTAAGAAATGGAGTTTTCAAAGGGTGAGAGGTCAATTAAGACGAGAAATACTTCCATGAATTTGAAAGTAAAAAAGAACAGGGTGGGAAAAATAGAGAAAATTACCTAACTATTTTATAATTTAGTTGTATTTATATTTACTCTTCATGTTTTTAAAAATTATAATTTATATCCTAGATTTTACTATATGTATTGTTTATATATTAAATTATTAATATATATTATGATTTTTCAAAACACCAAAAAATGAATAAAAACAATTAAAAGAGTAATTTTTCCTAAAGAACATGAAATAGGAAAATACATGTTTTTAACACACATCTAATGACTATACGATGAAGCGATAATGATGAAGGGAGTGTAAGAGCGAGGGAAGGGGTAAATAGTAATTTTGAGTTTAAAAGCAATAACTCAACCAACCATACGATGAAATGAACCCACCCAGAGCTTCTTTGTGAACATCGCCGAGCATTTCTAATATTTTTTATTTTTTTATATTTTTAAATTATTTTAATATATTAATATTAAAAATAAGTTTTAAAAAATAAAAAATATTATTTAAATATATTTTTAAATAAAATACACTTTAAAATAACTGCCTCTCGAGCCCGTAAAGGAAGTCAGTCCTTGCAAATTTGGACAGCTTTTAAGATTATCCTTGAGATCAAATTTGTCAACCAGATAATTTAATTACAGCAGTCAAAAGCTAACAGTACAGGAGTAGCAGTGGCATCCTTCTGTTGGTGCTTTTTCATGGGAGAAAAGGATTATGTAATGATTTATGTTTTGTTGTGGAACAGTAAATTGTTGTCTTAAACGAAACGATAACAAAGAACATGATTTGCGCCACTTACAAAAACATACAGATCATGATGAACTGTAGTGAGTAAAATTAAGAGGAGCAGGAAAATACTGTGTGCGCTGTGCAGAAGTAATGGATTTGTGATGCTCTTGTGGAAGGTGCCGAGCCGTTGCCAATGTCGCCGTCACAAAGAAACTTGCGGCAGTGACTTACGGAGCACCACTTCCACCCTACAATATGGCTAGTGGTTTGACGAGAGCAACAGAGCATGACATTAGTCATCAAGCATTAACTAATCTTAATTGCCTAATCTAATCTTCTCCAACGATTTATTAAAGCAACACAACAACGTTGATTTCTTCTCGACCATTTGACTGTTTATTTCTTTCTGCTTTACAATTTGTATTTAAAAGTAATTTTTAAATTGTTCTTCGCAGAAAAAATCACCAAATTAATATTTTTTTTAAAATTTAATATATTGATATAAAAAACATATTTATAAAAATTGAAAATGACCATTGAACGACATTATGCACCCGGTAACAAACAGACAAAGGTTTTTATACTATTTTAATCTTAATATCATCTATATAAGTTATATTTCTTGTCATCGTTAAGATTCGACAAGTATCATGTTCGTGCAGCATAAAATTTTCAATGAGATGTATATTTTGATCCTTGATAGTTTTTTTTTTAAAAAAAAAACTATTTACTTACAAAAAATACCCTTAAATAAAAGTATTGTTATCACCATATTTTACAATAAATATATTTAATTCCTAAATTAAATTTTGACAATCAAATCATAAACTAGATCAAAATTAGTGAGGCAATTTTAAATGGGTGGATGATTTGATAATTGATAGTTGTCTACATGACATGCTTCTCCTTTTTTATTCTTTTACTATATGGACCCGACCATGCAGACTACCCAGCCACAGCCACAACAGTCTAAACAATTCTCCCTCCTTTCTCCTTTTGATGAACACAATGGACCAAGACAAATCAAGGCGGTGTGGACCATGCGGTGAGAATTTTCAAAAAACTGAAGAGAAGGGTATCTAAATTTCCTCCCATGCTTCCCTCAGAATCCAATACAGATTTATTTATTTTCTAGTTGAAAAAGAAACAAGAATCTAACAGACAATGGAGAAGGTTAAATTTGCACTGCATATGATGATTTTTCGCTCTTTTTGCATGATTCAACCTAGCTTAAAGGTTAGTTGGCACATCAGTGTCTTGCCTCCAAAGGGTCAAAATTGGCCCTAAACCAAAAAGGTTTACTTCATCTAAGGATCTAGGTAAATTCAATATACTGAGATGCAAAAAAATGTTAAGACAGTGAATAAGAAATGCATGAGATTTGTAAACAGCACAAAATCTATAATATAAGAAACATTTTCACCCTAAATTACAGCCTACTGGTTTGACACAAAGTCATCGAGCATTAGCTAATCTTAATTGCGTAATCTAATCTTCACCAGCAATCTATTAAAACAACACAACTATGTTGATTTCTTTTCGAGCATGTCATATAAGTGTTTGTTTTTGTGTTATAATCTGTTTTTTAAAGTATTTTTTAAATTATTTTTCATTTAAAAACGCATTAAATTAATGACATTTATTTGTAATGTAAGCTTTTATGCATCCCTTTATTTTTTTTATTTAAAAGGTTTTTATACTATTTTTATCTTAATATCATCCATGTAAGTTATATTTTTGTCATTACTAAAAATTGACAAGTATCATGTTCATGTAGCATAAAATTTACATTGATATACATTTTGATCCTTGATAGTTTTTAATTTTTTTTTAAATTTATTTACAAAAATCCTTAATTAAAAGTATTTTTATCATCATATTTGACAGTAAACATAATATAATTCCTAAATTATTTTTTAACAAATAAATCCTTACATATCAAATTATAAACTAGATCAAAATTAGTCTAGCAATTTTAAATGGGTGGATGATTTAGTAGTTGTCTACATGACATGCTTCTCCTTTTTGACAAAGCTTCTACTATATGGACCCAACCATACAAATTACCCAGCCACAACCACAACAGTCTAGACAATTCTCCCTCTTTTCTCCTTTTGATGAACATAATGGACCAAGACACGTCAAGGTGTGTGGACCATGCTTTGAGAATTTTCAAAAAAAATGAGAGAAGGGCATCTAAATTTTCTCCCATGCTTCCCGCAGAATCGAATACAGATTTTTTTCTAGTTGAAAAAGAAACAAGAATCTAACACACAATGGAGAAGGTTAAATTTGCACTACATATGATGATTTTTCTCTTTTTTTGCATGATTCAACCTGCCTTAAAGGTTAGTTGGCACATCAGTGTCTCGCCTCCAAACTCCAAAGGGTCAAACTTGGCCCTAAACCAAAAAGGTTGACTTCATCTAAGGATTAAGGGAAATTCAATGTACTGAGATGCAAAAAATGTTAAGACAGTGATTAAGAAATGTATAAGATCTGTAAACAGCACAAAATCTATAATATAAGAAACATATTGCATTTACTCATTTTACCTCGATGCAAACTGCAAGGGAAAGAAAGACTAGGGCTTGTTAAGAGACTTGGACTCTTTACCTTGGTGCTGTGGAAAGAAAGACCAAGACTTGGACTCGTTAGCTGCAAATTGATGTGTGCATGCCAAATTGCAGTAACCTCCCAATAGCATTGCACCGGCAAGAAAATTGCCACTATGGATCCACGCCAATGAGATTGCCCAGTGTACACGCTAGAGCAGAAATACTTCCAAATCCGCATTTTGCTCTTCAAAGAATTTGCATAATGCTGCACTGTGTTTTCTCAACAAATCAAATATTTGGATTCAGTTCAATATTGATCAAGGAATTTCCCTTGAACAAGAATCTACAGTGATTAAGTCAATAAAGTTTTAAGTATGAGCTTATATCTGCTGGTATCACATAGCTAATTGCAACAGAAGATAGAGTATCCGTCAACTTACCCAGCGCAAGAAGTCGACGGGGATGAGAGGCCATGTAAAGTGAAAGCACTCGCCGAATCTAATGGGCACATATGACCCATTTCATTATTGCAGATGAAAGCTAATGACATCATCAACAAAATAAAATCATGAGCTTCCTCCAGATATTTCCAACTACAACAGGCAGCACTCCAGCTTGATCAGCTATAATTGTCTCAAAAATCTGAATGAGTGAGGTGATATTTTGATCGCCCTGTAAATAATAAATAAGGCTTGTACTCCCAAGTCCTAACCAAATCATTGGCTTATATTCATAACCATCCATAATGAAATCAGAGGGCATTTAGTTCTACATTATACCTAATATCTGGCCTTCCAGTGATGGTTCGTGAACATGGCACCCATCTTGATGAAATAAGCTCAAGTGTGCAAATCTAAGAACTATGTCCTGAGTCTTAACATGCTAAATATAGGGCACGACAGCCAATAACCATCAACTGTCATGAACATAAGCAAGAAAGAAGAGCATGAACTATTTTAGGATATTCAAGCGCCACAGTCAGCAGTAGTGGTCCTGCACGTACATGTGCTACTAAAAGCAGAATGAAACGACTCGGACCTTTTTCTCTTCCCCTGTACCAAGTTGAAAAGCACGGAGCAAGACTGAGATAGAACCCAAATTGTTCTTTAACACGAGCAAAGACCTTGATCAAGGATTCCCCCTTTCAGACCACTCCATCAACGACACTTCAACAAAGAAATCACTTCCAACTTGACAGAACATCAATTTTAGAAGCTTTCTTAACTTACATTAAACACCCATTTGTCAACTCCAAAGCGTAACTTAGATCCCAGGTAGCTCTGACCTATCCCCCAAGCATTTTTCATGCTATAACTTATTTTCCGATCAATCAAAACTTAACCACAAAATTCACTGTAACATCCACAATAATCCAACCCTTTATGACAACTAAGCTCCTATGCCATTCGGTATCATCCACGACACCTTATCAAACAAATCGACAAGTTCACAACTTTAACAAACCCAAATCCAGAATTACAATCAAATTCAAGAAACCAAACACATGCATCGAACTTGACATAGATTTTCACTGACAGCACTGAAGCTGGTAGAAATCAAGCTATACATGCCTTACACCATCCAAGATCAAAAAAACATCACTGTGTCATCAATTTTTCCAAAAAATAAATCAGATTATCTTGATACTTCAAGTTTCAACATCAACCCACATTGAATTTCACACAATCTTACAAAAACAGATAAGAACATAAGGTAGTAATAAAATTACTAAACAACTGTAAAAAAGTCTAACCTTGAGCTTCCCAATTGGCAAAATCCTGCATATGGGAATTCAAAATGCAGGAGAAAGAGTCTGTTTTGGCTTAGCTTCTGATGTTTGAAGGTCAAGAAGCAGCAATCCATTTAAGCAATGAAGAAAGGTTTGAGGTTTGACAACTTTTTTTAAGGTGAAGATGAGTTCTATGAAGAGGAAGAGAGAAGCAAAACTCTGTGGAGAGAGGAGAGAGGCTTCGACTTTCGATTATGAAGTTTATTGTTATTCCATGAATTGCGTTTCAACGGCATTTTTTAAAATTAATTGTTTTTACTTTTTAATTATTTTAATGTATTGAAGTTGAAAATAATTTTTAAAAAATAATATAAAAATTATTGTTTTGATATATTTATAAAAAAATTATTTTAAAAAATAAATATTATTATACTTCTCCACATCCATGTAATGCATCTTCAATTTTTAATAATTTTTATTTTTTTATGATTAAGTATTTATGGATGAGTTTTGGCTTGTCTTAAATTTTTATTAAACTCGGTCATCTCATGATTTAAATTAAAATACAGGTTATAAATTGAATAGGCTTGTCTAAATTAACTTTAATCAATTTAAATCAAAAACATTTTAAAATTATTTTTTTAAAAATCAAACAAATATTTTTTAAAAAAATATAAAATTAAATTGGTTTTATTATGAGATTAACTTTTATATAATTTAATTTAGTATTAATGGATTACACTCTTGATTCAATTTATAAGATAAAAATATTCAAATTGTTTATTAAAAATAAATAAACGATTCATTAATTAAAAAAGTGACGATGCCATTGCCAGCTTGTAGTTGCAATAGCATGTCTGGACTGTTTACACACCACATTAATGAAACTCGCTTACCACCATGCATGCAAGATTTTGAAGGGGTTTTCTCAGGGCAAATAATAATAAGAATAATAATAATAATGTACTGGGCTTATTTGATCAAAAAAAATAATAATGTAGTGGGCTTGTGAAGGCCTGGATTGGCTAGTCAACAGTCCACCAACAAGCCTGTAACCATGGTGTTTTTGCTGGGACCACATGAAGATTTTGACTGCACGCGCGGAGGGAATGCTAGTGGCAGGACATTTGACGAGAACCAGGCATTCGCCCTCAACCATATTTCATTATTTCTCAAACTCTGAAAAAATCTGGTTCATTGGATCTATTAATCATTAAAAATCTAATTGAATTTTAATATTTTTATAATTTAATTTAAAATCTAATCTCGGCTCATTTCCAAACTGTCAAAATATTTAAATCTAGATTAAATGAATTGAATTATTAAAAATCAAATTGAATTTTAATATTTTTATAATTTAATTTAAAATTCAATCCCGGTTCATTTCCAAACCGTCCATATATTAACTTACATATCTATATCCATATAAATAATAAAATTCGAACCCGGCTCTTATAATAACATATACAACAAATAAAGTTGAAAGAAAAGAAATAATACAATTTTTTTAAAAATATCTCTCTATTTTTTTCTCAACACGGCGTGTACTTTTCTTCTCCCTAATAATAATGACATCTACAAAAATAGAAATATAAGGAAGCTTGCCATGGTTATTTAAAATTAATATGATTATAATATTTTTAAGTTTAAAGAGTGATAAGATAATATTTATAATTGATTTCTCGAGGATTTTTCTTTTCCTCTAAGGTAATAAAAAATTTAAATTAATTATCCTCAATTACTATAATTAAAAAATGATATAATTTATATAGTTAAAATAATTCATAATCAGTTGCTTCAATTGTTGATTCTTACAATAACGAGGAAAAAAAATCTGAAAATTAACTAACTAAATAACGGACAAAAAAGAAACGTAGGTTGAAGAACTATTTAAGATTTTCTCAGCCGTGCTCAAGTTTACACAAACAACATAAACATTAAACAACCACACAAAGGATTTGACAGTGATTGCTTCTCTCTCTTGTTTCACTTTTAAGCCAAAAGAGAGATATTGCAATATCAAAAACCAGAAAACTCTCGTGCAACTAATTTATTCATTAGCTACAATTTTTTATTGGTAAGCACTTGTTTGATAATTGTCTGTGCATGTTCTGCTATCTGGGTTTGTATTGTTGCCTTGTTCTCTTACTTGTTTTTGTATTTCTTGATCATAAACTGCTAAAAAGGCGAAGACCCATTAAAGTTCAAGCTTGTTTTGTGGTTGTTGAGATTGATTACGTTTAAATATTGATCATTTTGCATGAATTTTGATTCAAGTTTGAATCTTTATATGAGTTTTGTGGAGATGGTTTTGTTTGAGTTATGGGTGAGGTAGAATTATTTTTTTTTTTGGTGGATTTTAGAGAGGTTCATTGTGATTTTTTTTTATTATTATTATTGTAATGGACAAATGGAATGCTTGAAAGGACTCCCTTTTTTAATTTACATGGTGGGCTCCTTAGAAAACTTGGGGAAGAAACAAGATAATGAAACTTTCCTCGGATCACTATGTCTGGGTTTCAAAATGAAAAAAAGAAAAAGAAAAAGAATATTAAGCCGAGCTTGGTTTAAGTTTGTAGGATACTTTTTGCTATTGAGGATAAGGTACTGATGCCATGTAAAGTTCAAGTCTTTTCCTTTGTATGATGCATGTGTTTTAAGATTTTGATGCTAGTTTTGAATTGACGATGGCTGAAATGATAACTATTGCATCACCAGAACACTTTCCAACTTAGTTTATTATCCAGGTATCTCGAGTCAAAGCTGGGTTCTGAGACTCATCCTGATCAAAGGGATTTTAGGTCCAGTGAAGATTATTAATTTTATTTGATAAGCATATTGTTGATGGCAACTACAGAGGCAATCCTGCAAGTTCTGTCTGGGGCTGGTCCTTGCGTTTTTAGCTCTGACCCTTGTTTTCGCAGTTCAGATTTGACATTCTCTTCTAAACTCCACATAAAACGTGTAAAGAAAAGGGCCTCAAGGTGTATGAAAATGTTCGAATGTTCGAATGTTCTGCAGAATGGTATAGGAAACCACTGGTTTAAGGGATTAGGTGATAGAGATCGGTCTGTGAATGCAACGATCAACAGATTGCAGCTTCTGAGGTGCAAAGGCCCTCAGGCAGAAAGAGTTAGTGGTGTAACTGAAGGAGGAAATGGAACATGGTTTGTAGATGGTGCAAATACATTAAACCAGAATGGGGCGGTGACTGGTGAACACACTGACTGTTTTGGAGCTTGGGATGCTCAGCAGTTGACACGGGAAAAGGAGGGTTTTGCATCTAAAGCTGCCCTAAACCAGGAAAAGGAGAGTTTGGCAACTAATGGTGCGGTAGGAACAGGTAGAGATGCCTCTCCCAAGGTCAGTGTAGATCCTATTGAGGAAGAAGCATGGGAGCTGCTGCGGAATTCTATGGTTTATTATTGTGGCAGTCCTATTGGAACGATTGCTGCCAATGATCCTACCAGTTCCAGCGTGTTAAATTATGACCAGGTCTTCATTAGAGACTTCATACCTTCTGGCATTGCTTTTCTTTTGAAGGGAGAATATGATATTGTCCGGAACTTCCTCCTTCATACACTTCAGTTGCAGGTAATTTAATCATTGATTGTGCTAGCCCCTTTTTTTAGCTGTGGGAAGCAGTCATTTTAAGAACTTTTTTGTTTGTTATCTGATTTTCTATAATGACTCCTTTATTGCAGAGTTGGGAGAAAACAATGGACTGTCACAGTCCTGGACAGGGATTGATGCCTGCTAGTTTCAAGGTGCGCACGGTTCGTTTGGATGGTGATGATGATTTTGCGACAGAGGAGGTATTGGATCCTGACTTTGGAGAGGCAGCAATTGGCCGTGTTGCACCAGTTGATTCTGGTAAATTAAATTTCTCACCATCGATTTTCCATTGAATATCAGGTGTTTGATTGCTGACATTGCTGAAATTTTCTTATGTTATCATGCCAATATTAGGATTATGGTGGATTATTTTATTACGTGCATATGGGAAATGCTCTGGTGACCTCTCACTTCAGGAGAGGATTGATGTGCAGACTGGAATTAAGATGATTCTGAGGCTATGTCTTGCTGATGGTTTTGATATGTTTCCAACATTGTTGGTGACAGATGGTTCTTGCATGATAGATCGCCGAATGGGAATTCATGGGCACCCTCTAGAAATCCAGGTAATCAATTGTTGGGTGGTTTTCAGATCATTTAGAAGAGTTATTTTTTTTTTTTGTTAAAATAGCCAGTAATCCATGGAGCAAGGGAGGTTCAATGAAAGAAGGGTCCCTGTGAGAAATTTGGATGTTGCCCATTTTTTTGTCAGGTGACTGTACAAATAGATGTCTTGAACCAATTCTGAAATTATGGAATCAGGATATGTTGACAAAATCAGGAGTAAGAGTTTGTAGGATTTAGTTGGTTGAATCCACTCTTTGGTAAGGCTGTTGGCTTAAATGCTTTTCCAGCTGCAGTTTCAAAGTTCATAAGATGAATTAACTATATCTTCTTGAGTGGTTGAAGGTGCTTGGTTAGTTGAATAGATTAACAATCACCTAGTTCTAATTCTGCCAAGATTCGCTTGTATCAGACTGATGAGGATGCTGAGTCTTGGGAGTGGTTTTCCCAATCTAATTTCTGATATGATGTATTTTTCTCTTGTAGGCACTCTTTTATTCCGCCTTACTTTGTGCAAGGGAGATGCTTGCTCCAGAAGATGGATCAGCTGATCTCATCCGAGCTTTGAACAATCGTCTAGTGGCTCTTTCATTCCATATCAGAGAGTATTATTGGATTGATTTAAGAAAACTAAATGAGATTTACCGTTACAAGACCGAAGAGTACTCATATGATGCAGTCAATAAGTTCAACATTTACCCAGATCAGATTTCTCCCTGGTTGGTGGAATGGATGCCCAACCAAGGAGGCTATCTTATTGGAAACTTGCAACCAGCTCATATGGATTTCCGATTCTTTTCTCTTGGAAATATATGGTCCATTGTTAGTGGTCTTGCAACAAGAGATCAGTCAAATGCGATATTGGATTTCATTGAAGCCAAGTGGTCTGATTTGATAGCAGACATGCCATTGAAGATCTGTTATCCTGCTCTTGAAGGTCAGGAGTGGCAGATTATCACTGGAAGTGATCCTAAGAACACGTAATGCCGCTACCTTACTAAAATTGATCTCATTTTTCACTTTCTTTCTATTTCTTCGAGTCATGAGTTGTTCTGTTTGATGCAGGCCTTGGTCCTATCACAATGCTGGTTCCTGGCCAACTCTTCTCTGGCAGGTTAGTGATGGTAGTGTAGTTTGTTAATCTTTTTACTGGTGAACATTTTAGTGAAAAGTAACAAATAATTAGAGAAGAAAACAAACTCGGTAAAAAGACAGAAATAAGCGACACCAGTGGTACTTTGAGTTTTGGTACACTAGTCATGCTGGTATGGAGTCATAAGAATGCTCGATTGATACTCCTATCTGATATTGTATTTGTCTGTGGGTCATTTGTTAGGCACATACCAGTTTCATACCCTTATCTGTTAGTAATGTCCCTCTGGATGACCATTACCATTGTTTGTCCATTATGTATGCTTTTTTCTTTTCTTCAGAGTCCATTTTACATGCTTGGTGCTTTACAAGTTGCGAAGGGGTTTTGATAGCTTTATGAATAAGCAGGCCAGCTGAATGTTATGGCATTGGTTAGTAGAACTAGGACATATAATTTTAACATGTATAATACTCCTTTCAGCTGACAGCTGCATGCATAAAGATGAATAGACCAGAACTTGCTGCAAGAGCGGTCGAGATTGCTGAGAAACGCATATCACGTGACAAATGGCCTGAATATTATGACACCAAAAAAGCAAGGTTCATTGGAAAACAAGCACATCTGTTCCAGACATGGTCAATTGCTGGGTACCTTGTGGCTAAGCTCTTGCTTGCAGACCCAAGTGCAGCCCGGATGCTCGTGATGGATGAGGATCCTGAGCTTGTCAGCGCCTTCTCCTGCATGATCAGTACTCACCCAAGGAGAAATCGTGGACAGAAGAATTCGAAAAAGACATTCATGGTGTAAATTACTGAGCTGTCTCTACGGAACTACAGAACCAGGGCACTTGTTCTCTTGATTCGAGAACTAATTATCAAAGTGCCTATTGGTACCAATAATGAATTGGTTTACAAAGTATAATATAAGTAATCAAACATCTTCTAATTCATTTGGACGAACAAGGTGAAATTTCAATCCCACCTTATTTTATGTACCGTAGTATTGATCTAGTAAAAATCATGTAAATAAATATGGAGATATAGGATAATACTTGAAACCCTTGATGTGGATGGGACTTTGGTGATTGAATTTGCTTGTAACTTTTACATTATTTCTGTTTTCTTGAGAAACTGTAAGAGAAACAGATACATATATTGAAGTTAATTAACTTTTACACTAGTTAATTATATTCAGATGATCTAGGGCAAGGTGTGTCATCCTCTCATAAAATTGTTAAGCAAGCATTACATATATTGTAAGGTATTCTGCTAATCCTACTGGAACTGACTTGTGGAATACTTGTAATGTTGAAACTTTCCAATTTGCTGGAGATGGAGCTATATTGCCTCATGCAGATATCACTGTGCAAAGGATACAGGTTGGAAATGAACATTTAAATGCATGATATGTAGTTCAGCTTCTCTAGATCCCGAAAGATGACAATTGACAGATGCCCTTATCAGTACTGTCTTGACTCTGACAACTGCGGTTTTTTCAAATCCAATCGATTGTGTTTGGGAACGTGGTGTAAACTGTATTTCTAAAAATTTTGAATTTATTTTATTTGTTTAAAATAAAAAAAATTATATTTTCAAATTTTTTTTGATGTGCTGATGTCAAAACTAATTTAAAAAAAATAAAAAATATATTATTTTAATATATTTATAAGTAAAAAACATTTTAAACCGCCATCACTATTTCAATCTCAAACAGCCCTTCAACTGTGTTTCAACAGGAGACCATGAGTAAGAAGAAGCTATTTGATTTAGTCTGTGTGTCAACATGCTCTAATTTGTCTTCATTAGTGGGATAATTTTTCAACTGCTGTCATTTTTCTTTAGGCCACAGGATGACCTGCTTACATTCCACCTCTTAGCTCAATTTTATGCAAACCAGAAAAAGAAGGTCGGGTGAAGCCATCAATGCTTGCTGGTCAGACTACGATTTTGTTAGCGAGCCGATTTGTGTCTTCATCATCCATTAAGCAGTAAAAAGTGTCATTGTTACAGGCTCATTATATTGTCAACCACGTCCAAAGTTCCTGAAGCAGGAGGAGCCTGCTTGAACATCATATTTTCCACCTCTGTTGAAGCAATGATAAGTGCTAACATTGAATTTTGACTCTCCATAATGTGGTGAAAGATTATATAGGGTGGGCAAGGACTCAAGAAACAGTTCTTTCTACTGTAAATAATGCTCTTGAATTGTAGATCCCACAATTTTATTTTTTCTGGGAGAAAAACAAATGGGGACAAAAGGCTAAAAAAAGAAAATTCAACTAGAAGGGAGATCAACTTTACTAGATTCAAAGGAGCTTTTTGGTTTCTCTTGGCCTCATGTCCTACAGCTAAACAAAGAGGAGGCCTGATTTAGTTGGCAATTATGGTAGGAATCATTATAACTCAAGAATGTAATTACTCCAACAACAGTGTAAAAGAGCAAAAAGTTATTACTAAACAATTCATTGGCCTCTCTTTTCCTTTGATTAAATACATAATGCTTAGTGTATTCCAATAAATTTTGCAAATTGTAAAATTTTTAACCAAAAAAAGTTGTTTTTTTTTAATTAATGTGGGCATCCGGTTTAACTTGCGCGCACCTCGACTAATATCATGGGCCCTGAAGTTAACGATCATGTAAACCTCTAATGGTCATCATATTAGCAACAACAAAACTCAAATCTGAGACCATATGAAAAGCAAATCTTTTAATCTCAAACTCTTATCACTAAAACAAATTATTTCTCAGTTCAAGAACTATCCTAAACTAAACAATAACCAAATACAATGTTACCTTAGTTTTTTTGTTTTTTTGACAAGAATTTATCTTCATGGTTTAAAATATAGTTATAAAACCTTATCTTAATGGGTTAATATGATGATTCCACGACTTAGCTTGCTTGATATGAATTTTACTTTGAATTAGTTTTTTTATTAAAATAATATTGTTTTTATTTTTTTAAAAATCAATGAAATTATAAAAAAATTAGTTTAATCTATTATTATCCGGCTAATTCAACCCTGTTCTTATAATGATGATTTAAACATGCCAACAACATATATAAAAAAATTAATGCCACGTTAGCGATCTCAATACATTGGAATTATTTTTTAAGCACATAAACTAAGGTTAATGGAATATAAAAAATTATTTAAGCTGAATTTGGAATCCAGCTATAGTACCCTACATGGGACCCATCCCTCTCTAAAGAAGTCACGTGGCCCAAACCCATTTTTCCGGCCCATACTTCCCTCCTCCATTCCCTTCAAAACCTCAACTCTCTCTCTCTCCACACCCTCATTCCCAAACCCCAGTTGTCTGATCCACTTCCAACCACCATTCTCTCCATGACCACCACGGCGGCCTCCACCATGGAACCAAGCGCGGAAGATCTAACCGATGATCTTGATAATCTTAGTTTCACTTCCACCACCACTGCTGTTGAGACAAGACACAGCACAAGTTCAGGGTCCGAAACCACGTGGACTACCTCAACCTCGAGCCTCATGTCAAACTCCTGCAAGCCCCATCATCCACCCCAATGTGATGAATGCTGGCATGCAATTCAACGTGAAAACTGCGGTAACTCACCCTTAACCCTAGCTGATTTACGCTTTGTCCACAAATTAGGAAGTGGTGACATAGGGAGTGTGTATCTTGTAGTGCTCAAGGAAGGCAATGAGTGTCTTTTTGCTGCCAAAGTCATGGACAAAAAAGAAATGGCTACTAGGAACAAAGACAGTAGGGCTAGAATCGAGAGGGAGATATTGGAAATGTTGGAGCACCCATTTTTGCCTCCATTGTATGCCACACTGGACTCACCTAGGTGGTCGTGTTTGCTAACGGAGTTTTGTCCTGGTGGTGACCTCCATGTCCTCCGGCAAAGGCAACCGGATAGACGTTTCGATGAAGCTGCCGTCCGGTATGTATGACCAATGCATGCATGTATACATCCACTTAATATCATACCATGTTCGTGTTCGGCTGGCAAGGGAAATAATTTGAGTGGTTGCATTTGGCGAAAAAGATACAAAATTCGTGCATGATGAGAAATGATGGATAATCATAGTGGGGTTAAGTTTACTAATTGTATAAACCGTTGATTGCCTGTAGGGTCAGTGGGTAAATCCATGTGCATTCGGGTGCAGCCATTGATGTTGTGTGGACCATGGAACTTTTGGTGCGTGTCCCGTGCACTAGATCATAATTAATAGAAGGCATGGCATTCATGAATTCATAAAAAGGAGTAAAAATTAGATCTCCCTTAATCCATGGCATGTTCCAGCTCATCATTTTTCTGGTTCTTGTCTAGTCAGAGAGTCCCAGGATATCATTTCAAGAATCAAATTCAGCTTTCCCCCCCCATATCTTGCTTTAACTTTTCCTTTTTTAATATAATACCTTCATCCGATTTTCTACTTTATTATTGTTGTTGTTTTTAATCATTAAATCAGATTAACTTTTTTATTTTTGTCTTAAGTTTGGTTAAAATAAAATAGACGGATACCAAAAAAATATAAAAAACATTTGGATAAAAAATCAACATTAAATAAATTTTCTGAAATAATTTAATTTAGAGTGAGCATATAAAATATTAAAAACAAAAATTTATATTCTAAAATAGTAATTAAACGCACAATAATAATAATATTATTAATGATATCATTACTTAATAAAAAGGTTCAGCAAATATTTAGTTTAATAATTTTATTTTATTTTTGTTTGAATTTGAAGTCTTGATATATCTTATAATCTTATTTATAAAAATATTTTACATTGAAAACAACAAAAATATAATTGATTTTTTTATAATTAATACATAAGGAGGTTGAGAGAACTATCCGTTTTCTCTCTCTCTTTTTTTAATTAAAAAGAATATATAATTACTTGTGCATTCTCGTAACATGATATATAATAGTGATAATCTTTATAATTAGTTGTAGAATACTTATGTATATCATTAATTAATTAATTAACTAATTTTTGTTGCTTTAAGGTTTTATGCATCAGAAGTTGTGGCTGCACTTGAATACCTACACATGATGGGAATCGTCTATCGTGACATCAAGCCTGAAAATGTTCTTATAAGATCAGACGGTCACATAATGCTTACAGATTTTGATCTCTCCTTAAAAGATGACAACTCAACATCAACAGCTCAGATTATTTCTGATCAAAACCCACCAATCACATCATCGACAAGTGATTACCCCTCTGATACATCTCAGTTTGCCACATCATCATGCATTCTGCCCAATTGCATTGTGCCAGCTGTCTCTTGCCTCCAACCATGTAGAAAACGCAAGAAGAAATTCAATCAACGTGGGACCCTCGAGATTGTAGCAGAGCCAATAGACGTCCGGTCCATGTCATTCGTTGGGACCCACGAGTACTTGGCACCTGAGATCGTTTCCGGCGAGGGACACGGCAGTGCAGTGGATTGGTGGACCTTAGGCATATTCATATTTGAAATGTTCTATGGTGTTACGCCGTTTAAAGGGACGGACCATGAGTTAACCCTGGCTAATGTCGTGGCTCGAGCCCTTGAGTTCCCCAAGGAACCATCGGTCCCAGTCTTCGCCAAGGATTTGATCACACAACTTCTCATCAAGGATCCTACAAGACGACTGGGCTCTACAATGGGAGCTACTGCGATTAAGCATCATCATTTTTTTGAAGAGATAAATTGGGCATTGTTAAGGTGTAAAACTCCACCTTATATCCCTCAGCCATTCACTTATAAAAACTTCATTGCCACCAATCATGGGAACAATTCTATAGAACATTATTAGTAAGAGGATATTTTATTTTATTTTATTTTCATTTTTATTAGGGGAGAAAAGATGTGAAGAAGGAGCCGAATTTGATTAAATGAAAATATATTTTAGGGCTCCTAGAAATGTAATTGTTCTTCAAATTGTTTATATGAAAACTTTTGAGGAAAGCATGCCTTGGATACCACATTGAAGAGTAGTCCCACTTGTTCCTTTAATTTTGTTTTTTATTGCCTTTTGATTGAAAATTGTTGTCTTAATTCTGAACAAATCCTTACACCCAGTTGCGTAGTTATTGCAATCGATCAATTTTATAAAGATTGACAGTTTTTTTTTTTTTTGGTGTGACTGCCTAAAGAATTTATGTCGATAAAATTCTTTAATGTTTTTTTAAATATATTATTTTTTAAAAAATAATATCATTCTAATCTCTTGATAATTCACGTCAACCTAATTGACTTATAACCCAAACCTAACCCAAACCTTGTATAAGGTCCATCATTAGAATAAGTTTTAGAGTATATTACGATTAAGGTTGCTATTTAAAATATTTTTTATTTTAAAATATATTAAAATAATATTTTTTTATTTTTAAAATTTATTTTTTAACATTAGTACATCAAAATCGTGTAATAGCTAGCAGGTTATTTAGAAAGGAATGCATATGGAGTGGGTGCCTTTAGCTCTGGTTTGTTTTTCTGTTTTAAAAGTATTTTTGAAAAAATTTAAAATTTTTTTATTTTAAATTAATTTTTTTTTTGTATTTTTAAACCATTTCGATGCGCTGATATCAAAAATAATTTTTAAAAAATAATAAAAAAAATTATTTTGATATATTTCTTAATAAAAAACACTTTAAAAACATAAACCAGAATCATATTCTCAAAGAATCTCTTAATCTGATTATGGTTCTCAAATTTGGGTTTTGTATTTCCTCGTGCAAAAACAAATCACACCATGTGCATTGTTTTGATTACGTTAGGAAGAGGAGTAGTAGCAGTTCATTGAAATTAATCATCGGTGTTTGATTTATTTTTCTATTTTATCATACAGAGGTATATTAAGTTGGGTTTTTTATATCTAGTTTATTATGTAAAATGGTATGACAAATATACTATTTATTTATTTATTATTATAGTAATTTGAAGTTATTAAACTTGATTTGTTTTATAACCTGAACTTGACTCGGTTAATTTAAAGTGGTGTCGTTTAAATTGTTTGGAATTAATTTTTTACTATAACTGAATTTAATTTTAATGTTATATTTGAATTTAATTAATAAATTAATTAATTCATATTTATAAAAAAGTTAAAATTTAATTCATTTTATTTTCTATATTAATCTAATTATTTTCATTTTATTTCTTTAAATGTCTGTAAAACAAAAGATAAGTGGAAAGGCATTTTGAAAAAACTAGTTTTAACATTGAATCTTATTTATTTGGAATTGTAAATTAGAGGAGTTGAACTTTTATTTATTTTTATGATATTTTTTTAAATAAAATTAAAATGATATATATTTTTTTTTTAAATCAAACCAGTTGTCATTTGTTTTTTACCGGATTATGGGTTAACCCAGGTCTACTCCCACTCTATCTAATTTAAAAAAAAACATGTTAGATTAGATCCTAGGTTAAAGAATTGATCTATTCGACTTAGCTGGATATAATAATACTATAAAAACTATTTTTGAAGACTTAGCTGGATTTAATAATACTATAAAAACTATTTTTGGAGGATAACTTTGCTTTAATAGGACATTTTATGTTTAAGTTTTTTTATTACAGCTGGACGCACGCTTAGAAAGAAACACCGTCTACGATTGGGCTTGGATTGGCGGCTCGTATAACTGAGGTAATACTGGGCCGCGCAGGCCCGTGCTTTTAGCTGTACATGGAAATGGCAATATTTAACTATGGTCCTCATATTTGTCGAAACTCTCATTCATAGTCTCTACTGTATTAGGTTATTTTTATACCGTTGGTTGAACGAGAAAACTTCAATGTATTCGTAATAAACAACGAATTTGATGAGTTTTGATCCCACATCGCTCGAAAATAGTCATTCCAAGTGATTGATCATGTCTCATTTTCTCTATTTATTAAGAAATTTCTTATATATTTACAATAAAGTATAAAAAACGATGGATTGATTTGAACATGTATTGCTTGAAAGCAATTATCACTTTTATTGACTCATTTTTCAAAATTAATTTTCATTTATTATAATTACCATCATATTCATTCTTTTCCTCGTAGAAGACTTTTACATCTCTTAACTCTTTTCATTTTTATTTTTTTTTACTATATTGATTGAATGAGAAATCTTCAACATATTTTTAATAAAAAGACGAAATAAATAATCTCTAATCTCATATTACGTACTAGGAAATAGTTATTTCAAATGATTTGTCTTGTAACATAGATATATGATGGTGGACCACATGCATTACTTGAAAACAATTATCTTTATTAACTCATTTTTCAATATTAAATTCCTTTGATTGCAATTACCCCAAATCCATCAATTCATTTTTTTTTCACTTCAAATGATTTGATCATGCCTCTTCTTTAACTCTTTTTCTTTATATATAATTATTTTTATACATACTAGTTAAGTAAGTGATTTTTACTATATAATAAACGATAAAATTAAGAAGTTTTGATCCCGCATCGCTTAGAAACAATTTCTTTCAAATGATTGATCATGTTTTAATTATTATTTTTAACTAGAAGTTATTTGTATATTTATAATAAATGACAAAAAAATAAGTTTTGTCTTTAAAATAGTTATTATTGTTATCGACAGTTATAATTGTTATTGACTTGTTTTTTATAATTGATTTTCAATTATCGATTGAGTGGATAATTTTTAACTTATTCATAATAAACAACAATATTAATGAGTTTTGATCACGTATTGCTCGGAAACGGTTTATTCCAAATGATTTTTATAATTTT
The DNA here is from genome assembly GCF_000002775.5 of Populus trichocarpa. Lineage (NCBI taxonomy): Eukaryota > Viridiplantae > Streptophyta > Magnoliopsida > Malpighiales > Salicaceae > Populus > Populus trichocarpa. Next base: position 21,652,828 of record NC_037294.2, read on the forward strand.
AAAATAATACTCTGTATTTTAGTTTATATTTTATACTAACCCTTAATAAATAAATGTTCTTAATTGCCATTTTCCTCTTTTCTAATGCAGTAAAAAAAACCTATAATTAGAAGTTATTTGTATATTAATAAGAGTTTTGTTTTCAAAATAGTTATTATCATTATCGACAGTTATTATTGTTATTGACTTGTTTTTTAAAACTAATTTTTAATTATCGGTTGAGTGAATAATTTTTAACTTATTCATAATAAACAATAATAGTAATGAGTTTTGATCACGCATCGCTCGTAAACGGTTTATTCCAAATAATTTTAAAATAATATTCCTATTTTAGTTTCTACTTTATACTAACCCTTAATAAATAAATGTTCTTAATTGCCATTTTCCTCTTTTCTAATGCAGTAAAAAAAGCCTATAATTAAGAAGTATTATCAATTCTTTTTACTAACAAAAACCACTTCCATTTAAAGCAACAAACCCTTTTCCATTGCTAATTAATTGCTGCAGTAATTGAAAGTAGATTGATTATACATGTCAAGAGCACCCTAATCCTTTGACACAAAAATCATCACACGCACAATCCTTTGCTATTTCTTGCCAAATATGCAGATATGTCTTGCTTCATTTCAGATTTTGAGCGAGTCCATAACGCCTGTTTTGCCAGCACAGAAACACGCGAGAAAGTTCCACCACTTTTTGTCTTTGCCTTAACCATGGTTTTTTTTCACGTTATACAGCTCTGTCTTTATCTCTAAAATTGCATGCAAACTCAGACACAGTTACTCCTTGAACTACCTATATAAACCCCCCTTATGTTACCTTTCATGCACCGCTCCTCGCTAAGATTCTCTCTCTCTCTCTCTCTCTCAATTTCTCTTTGTTGTTCTTTTGTGGGGCTAGCTTCTTCTCTTCAGCAATGACAGGCTTGGCAGCTCTTGAAGCTCTCACTGAGAAGCTGTACGACTTCATTCAGTCCATGGAAGATGATGTCTGTTTTTTTGTCTTCTTGGTACATTTTTATGTGTTTTTGACTGTCATTATGTTTATCAATTATCTTCTTTGCTTGCAGGGAATTGTGGACCATCATTTCAAAGATTGTTACAACTTGAAGGAGGCCAATGGACCCTTCCTGTTTATTGAGCTTCTTCCTACTTACATATCTGATTCTGAAACCACCTTAGAGGAGATGACTACCGAATTGTACGGTTGAATCTCATGCACATGCATGCAATGATTGTTCTTTCAGTTTATCTAAATGAGGTCTTTTTTTGTGTTTTATTACTGATTATAATTTTCTTACAGGGATCAGCCTCTTGTGGACTTCAAACATCTCGAACAACTATGCATCAAGCTTAAAGGAGGGACCTCATGGTGATATAATTTATTCCCTATCAATCCATTTATTGATTAGATCTAGCTTGCGTTGCATTAATTAATCATTATGAAACATGTTTAAGAATTTTTTGATTCCTTAATTTGTTTTTATCTGTTAGAAACAATCGTCTCGGCGTGCTTTGTGTGAAATGATGGAATTGCCTAATGAAAATTTTGATAGATAGTTGATTTGAATGCCTTTAATAGAACAACCTAGCTTATGCATTTTCCGGTGCTGGGTCGGTTGTGTTTAATCATGGCTAATAACAGTCATCATGCTTATTATAATTATTTAGACTCACTTGCTCTGTTCAATTTGGTGTTGCAGCCTTGGTGCATGCCGGGTGGCGACTTCTTGTGGCGAATTTCGTCAGGCTGCTATTGCCAGAAACAAGGATGAGTATGAAATCATTAAAATTATGCTCCTAATGCAGTTTTTATTTGAAATTTCAATAGATATTAGTTACCATATCTGTCAGCCACTCACTTGTTGTACATTATCTGATTTGTAGCTGCCTCCTGAGGTTGGAGGTGATCAAAGGTGATTTTTTCATTCTGCATAATAAATTGGAGGCTTTCCTTGAGGTAACAGATATGATATTAGTTTGAGTTTGTGGATTTTCAGCACTTTATTCGACGTAGAAAGTTATCAATGACTTTTTGAATTAGTAATGGTTGTTGTTCCTCTGGGATTTCTCTGATGCAGCTGGAAAGGAGGATTGTGACCAATGACTACCAAGGTTGCTGAAAAGCACAATCTGGTGATTTTTCTGTTCTGCTATGCTCTGCGGACCGTGTTTCCGAGTTTTCAATAATGAAAGCTGAAACTTAGTTTGCAGTCTGTTTAGAACTGTCAGATATCATTTCTAGTCCTGTTTGAACTTTCAGTTGTTGTTTGATGTCATGTATGTTTCCCTGGAATTATTGTGGGCATCTTTCTCTACCCTACGGGGGGAGTTCTGGAGCCACCAGTAATTTGCAGCGAACCTCTATGTTTCTCCTTCATTTGCTGTTCTGAACAAAGAAAACGGGAAGATTTATTCTCTCCTCTAGTGGTTTTTATTATGCGGTTGTTTGGATTGTTTATTGTCTTTTGGCTGATTTCTGGCCTCGAAGATCTAAGGCCGACAACAAATTCACCAGAAAAGCTGTCCTGGACAAAAGTCTTACAGGTTGATGTTATGGTTAGAGGAACAATCCCAGAAGTTTATTCACTGGGGGTAATAGTTAAATGTAATGTTAAAAACTGGTTATCATGTTTAGGACAGATCAAGCAATGGTTTGAGAACACCATCTCCTAAAGTTGTCATCCTGCTAGCCTTAACAGGATAGACAAAACCTTTATTTTGTCATCTTTTGGCAACCTACTCGTGTTTCTATGAAGAAAGACTGGACACACGAGAGGGATTTCTCACCTTATTTTCATTTTCCCGAAACTCCTCTGTGCCAAAACCATGGAGAATTGTCCCAGGTATAGTAGAAGCTCCTAGCCAGAACAAATCTCAAGTCGTTACAATTAGACCTATTCCGCCATTGATCTTGTCATGGCAATTAGACCTCGTTACAATTACCATTAAGCTTACCATGGCAATTATAACTTATTACCACAAGCCGTCAATTTGTTTAAGATCTGAAACTTTTCTAATCCATTTAGAACATGAACAAAGAAAGAAAAAAAAGGGTGGTAGTCCGAAGAACATCTGAACACTTTAATTTGGACACTGAAGAAGGCTGGGCGATAGACTAGGCTAACTCACTGCCATAATTTAAGCTTTTGGCTCCATAGGTGGAACTGTGTATTTAGTTATTTGGGAGGGGAGGAGAGAAAGAACGCATGCAATGGGGATTGGATTCTGTTTGTCGGAGGTTTGAAAATCTATGAAAGGACATCTAAGACCATAGAAGAATTCAACAAGGTCCATTACAGCTACCACTAAGACCTTTCAAAAACCTATGTTTCTGACCAGATTAGACTGTTCAAAGTAATTTTTTTTTTTTTTTGTTACAGGCTGTTCAAAGTAATCTGATTCATACAGAACACAACTAAGACCTTTCAAAAACTTAAACAGGTTTCTGGCCAGATTAGACTGTTCAAAGTAATCTGAATCATACAGAACACGATGCACCCTGAAACTCTAAACAATATCAGTGACCAATGAGTGTTTCAACTCACAGTAATGAACAATTACAGGACCGCTGGTCAGTTTAAGTTTTGCCATGGGCTTGAAAGAAAGGGCTGCTACCATGACTTCGGTAAAATAAAAGGAGCTTATGCCGCAGAAAGATACAAAGCCGCATGTTCATAGTGATTAGACAGCATAGCATTTAAAGAGCAATGCATTTGCTGCCCCAAAAAGGTATAAAGTGGTGCCTTGTTATAGTTCATTGAATATTCTGAAAATCAAGAGTTGATTACTGGTATATGTCATCATTCTCATGAACAGGCAACATCCTAAATTATATTTTGGTGCTGCCATTTTATAATTGTCGTGGGACTAGACCAACAGCATCTCTCGAAACAATCCAAAAAGAGATCAGATTGATAAATTTTCACAGGAGTTCTGCCATTTTTGTGTGAACTGTAGCCGTTCATGCTATACCTCAACCGAAATTTTAATCTTTGATAAAAAGATAACGTACAAAAGGAATCCACAGTTAAAATCTCAGATTTTTCTAGCACATCTAGGGTTTTCTAGTCTCAAAAAAAGAAAATGCTCATAACCTGCATCCTGTAGAAGTAATGTTCTAAAGCTGTACTACAGCTGATCTGAAGAATAAAGTTTTTCTGATATCATAGTTCCTCAATCAAAGAGACTGAAGCCCAGATCCTGCAAGGAATGAAACATAAGGAACATCAGTGCACTAGCAATTAAATAATATTTGCATGCATAACAATAACCAGATGATCTACATGATGAACCGACTAGACATGAATGCACGAATAGAAAGGAGGTACCAGATCAAAAGAATTGAAAATAGAGATGGAGTGGAATAAAAAAAAAATATTCAGCAAAACAATTAGCTACTTGTAAATCTAGTAATCTGGCCTTAAGAAGGATGTTGACTTACATCATCTGTATCCTCTTTCTCCTCTACCTTCTCCTCTTTTGTCTCAGCAGCAGCAGGAGCAGCAGCGCCATCAGCTGGAGCAGCCGCTGCAACAACTGCGCCACCACCACAAGGCACAGAAGCTAATTTCTCCCTTCCAGCAGCAATAAGCTCAGTTATATCCTTATCCTTAACTTGAGACAAGAGTAGCTCAATCTTATCATCAGCTTCAGCACCAACTGCAAACCATATTTCAAAGCATTCAAAACCTGAAAAAGCCTAATTATTTCCATAAACGTCCATTTTGTCCTGAGTTTTGGCTTTTGTGACTGAAAATTCACATTTTGTTTTTCCTTTCAAAAAGAAAGGAGAAAGAATTCAGATAGTACTATACAAAATTAATCAAAAAGATACACCCAATTAAAAAAAAAAGATTCAAATTAAGAAAAATAGAATTAAAGATACAAGTATAAAAAACAAGTTTAATAAGAAACGAGGATATTTTCAAGTAATATGATATTTTTTTATTTGAAAATGTATTAAAATAATATATATATCATTTTTAACATTAGTTCATTAAAATTATTCAGAATATACTTAAAACTATCAATTTTATATATTTTCATATAAAAAAATATTTTTAAAATATAAAAACAAACTCTAAGCATGAGGTAATCCGCTACATAACCCAGATTAAGATTCAATTCAGAGTAGAACACAAGCATACAAATCAGTCCTATTGACCTTAAAATCAAGTTTCTTCGGACGGCACAATCTCCGTATCCCTTGTGTCAAAACACAAAAGCCACAAAAATCCTTCCATACAATATTCTCTATCTAGCACAAAACATACATTACTTTCAGAACCTAAATCCCTTACAGTTAGATATATTCAAAGCACAAATCAGAAAAAAAAAGATGAACCAACAACACAACCCGTTTTTATGCCTAATTTAGTAGGCAAATCAACAGGCACGCATCCAATCTAAACTTTTCATGCCATAACACACAACATCAACACACATTATAGCATATCACATACAACATTGTGAAAAAAACTAGCTAATCCCCTGTTTTTTTATCCCAAACAGGGAAAAAAAACTTTAACATAATTTATAATGGGTTTTTAATTTTCTGGTCATTCTTTTATTCCCCGGAATAATATCATCCAAACTGAACACAAGATTAATTTTTTAAAAATCCCAAGATTTCTTATTACTTGCCTTTCAAGATTTCTTCTTTAAAAAAAAACAAAAAAACAAGAAAACAAAGATTTCATCTTTCAAGCCAAAAAGAAAAATATAAACAATAAAGAGCATATACCAGAGGCAAGAATCTTCTTGATATCTTCAGCAGAAGGGCTATTGTTGCCACCCAAAACAGCCAACAAGAAAGCAGCAACAGTCTTCATTGTTTCTTTCTTTCCTTTTCCTCTAGATTTCAACAAAGGCAAACAAATTAGAGTATGATACAATAAGGGTTTGCCGTATTGCAAAGTAAAAGGCAGAGAAAGATTTTACCTTTGAGGGTTTTTTCTTTGATCTTCAGAGAAAGAAGAAAACCGTGTGAAAGTTAGGGTTTTGATGGGGTGTTAATAGAGTCAGGGTTAGGGTTTTATGATGCCTGGTTAGTCGTTTAAAGTAACTTCCTTTGCACGTTTCCGCTATGCACAAGGACATGGGTTTTTTTTTTTTTAATTTGTGTCATCAATGCTAATTTTAATTAACAAATATTATTCTTGAATTCCCATTTCAAGCATCTCATGGAATTAAAAAAAAAATTATATGCTGAATAAATGAATCTCATAAATTAAATTATTAAACTTTTTATGAAAATAAATAGTAGAAATTAAAAAGTCGAAATAAATTATTTTATTGCATATGAATCTAATTTATTAATCATTTGTAGTTAAAGTAAATTTGAATGAAATTACAGTTAAACCTCTATAAATTAATATCCATGATAGCATGAAAACTTTTTAATTAAGATATCATTTAAATTTTAAATTTAAGTTGATATAAAATAAAAATATTATTTAATCGAGATTACTAATTTATTGAATATTAATATAAATTAATTACACTTGCAAGATGAGGCTTGACATTTGTTCCATGAGTTTCTTCTCCAATCCATGCTCCTAGTTTCTTGCCATAAGTGCATTTGGCTTAGATACAATGATGCATCAAAATCAAATAATGCTTAATCACATTCTTCGTTGATCTCTCACCTGGCGATGATCTGCACAAGCCATGTCCTTTTGAACTTCCTCGTTGTGATCTCCTTTCCTTGAGAGATCTTTGCAGGACGATGTAACAGAGATTCAGCAACGATCTATTCAAACATCCACCACAACACTGACATTCCTCCTCACCTCCTCCGTGATCACCTTCTTTATCGTGTCTCTTGAGTTTTTATCTTCCAAGCTTTTGAACAGGCTGCGTTTTCTTGTAAGAACGAAGAAAATCTGTACGTGGACTTGTGTGTAATGTTTGGGGAAGACAAGCTACAGCTAGCCATATAGAATTTGCAATTCCAGAGACTAAAAGGAGTTAATTCAAAGGCTAACGCGTTCGTTTTACCTGTCCTAGCCCCAGATATGAAGCATACAAATCATTTTGAGTACTTTCGTGACTTCGGGATCCAGAGAAGAATACGAGAATATAATATAGTCATGCAAGAAAAATGAGATTTTCTATATATCTATATATTTACCTGCTATTCGTTTAGATATTTTTTTAAAAAAAAAATTATATACATAGACCATTTCAACACGTTTTCATAGTTAAAAAAATTATAAGTGAAAATAAAATAAAAATTATGTGTATATAAATATAAATATATATATATATATATATATATATATATGTAATCAAATAAATCAAAAACAATATTTATTAATAAATGAACAAAACAAACAATAAATAATAATTAAAAATAAAAAAAATCAAGAGATAGGTATAGATCATGATATTTAATATCATAAGACTGAATATTTATCCAGTTATGTTTGCTATATTTGTTTATTAAAATAATTTTTTTATTTAATCAAACAATAATATAAATAAACACACATTAATTGATTGAATAAAATAAAAAAAAATATTATCTGCAAATAAATTTTTTCTTCTCTCCAAAAAAAATTCATCTATACAAAATATTTTAAAAAAACTATAGATGAATAAAAAAAACATTTTCAAAAATTAAATGCATAACAAAAAAATAATTATTATTTAAAAGAGATTCCATATATAAAATAAAAGAAAGAAGAGATATTAATCTAAATACAAATAAAATAAAAATTTGAAAAAAATATATAAAAAAGCATAAAAAGAAAAAAAATATATATAAAAAAAATTAGCCGGGTCAACCTTGCCCTCCCAGCCCATTTCTTCAAGCTCGCGCACAGGCTTGCCCTAGCAAGCCCCAATAACTAGGCCTTTATTTTTCTTTTGGCTGCATTTAGGGCGAGCAACAAATTGTTTTGAAAACAAAATTAAATGATGTGTCATCTAATACTACCCAGATTCTAGCTACTGAAGCAACCAGAAAATTAGGCTTTAATTTTTTTATTCAAAAACTCATTTTCAATCCATTTTCAAATCAAAACAATTAGAAAACACCTTATGAATCGTGATAAATATATGTGGCCTCAAAAAATCACTTAAAAAACCAAAATCATTACAGCATCAAAATTCAAATCATGCTCAAATATGTTTTTTCAAGGCCAAAAAAAACCTAATATAAACTCCTCATTGAATAAATCCATATGACACAAATATCAATAATTTTAATGGTCTAAATCAGTATTAATGATATTTCTCTCTTTATTGTTGGAATCCAACAATCTTTCTCTTCTTTCTCTAACCAGGAACTGAAAAATAAAAAAAAAACTTTTATACCAAAATTAAACTTGAAAAATTTTGAGGAACCAAAATTATATAATTTGATTATTTTTAAAGTTAAGAAACCAAAGTGTATTTGTTGCTAAGACTTATGACATACCACCTATGTTTAATATTTTTTTCATTTCAATCCCTCTTCTTTCAACCTCACTTTTTCCACAAAAAAAAAAATCATAATCAATTGACGTTCAACTAAGATTATCGCCGAAAAACAAAATGAGAATCAAAATGATTTTTTAACAAATACACAGTGCAGCCCATTGTCATCCGTGGTGATTTGTGTGGACGTGAAAGTAACTTCCTCTACAGTAGAAAAGCCATGCCTTTTAAGTTATAGCATAATAATGATAATACAGATAACCATATGAATGTACCAGAGAAATTATTATAGCTTACATCCCAGTAAAAGCATGCTGGATATCCAGAATCCACATCATGATCATAGAAAGCCCAACTAACTATAACCCAGTAGAACACAGTTTCACATAGTAAATATTGGTATTATAAACATTATGCAGCAGCCACGGTTTCTGCAGGCTTTGCGGGTTCAGCTGGTGCCTCTGCTTCCCAGAAGGCAGTCTTCTTCCCGGTCTTAGAGACGGTCTGAAGAACAGCATCTGGCTGCACATTTCCTTTCACTGTGACTTTTTGCTCCTTCAAATCAATGTCATATGATTCCACACCTGAAGATGCTCACAGAAGAAACACTCTATTATCATCAAATAACAGAAACTATGAACCAAAGGTCCCCGCTAAATATGAAAATAGCATTTGCTCATGGAATTCTAAGCCAGATTTGATTAATACTTCAAAAATCTACCTTTCATTTTTTTTTCTTTATTCGTTGATGAAGAGTAAAGAAGTGCATTGCTTTCTAATGTACAATTAGTAAATATCCTAATCTTCACAAATTGCAGATGCTCCGAAACCTCATCATACCAAACTGGTAACTAACCTACTTGCAAAGGTGCAAAATTCTGTAACCAATCTTTGCTCTAGTTCATTATCAAATAGACCATGAACACGATGTACACCTTGCCCTAAAATTCCTGGAATAGTACCTTAGCATCAAGGACTAAGATTGACAACCCAGCAAAGCCCATCTAAAATGTTTGGCCATTTCAATTGTTTGTGTGTGTGTTGGGAGAAAGACAGCACGGTCAACAAAGCTCCAGAGACTAAAAAGATCAAAAGCAAGGGCAAGAACAAACCTTCCATTTTTCCCAAAACCCTTTTCACAGCCCCAACACAGCCTTCGCATGACATACCAACCTTGAGGACAACAGTCTGAAATCAAGCAAAATTGAAAATCATTACACTTTCAAAAATCAGCAACAATCATAATGTCAACAAATCAAGAAGAGGGAAGGCAGCAAAAACCAAGACATGCTCAACAACAGGTGAAGACTTCAGTTAACATCCGAGCCTAGATAAATTTCTAACTCGTAACAATAACACAAAAAGAAAAAAAGCCACTTTTGTATCCCTTTTATCCTACAATTTTCATTCAACTAAAACCAGAAATGATTCAAAACCACAGCTCCCCAACAACAAAGCAGCAATCTTTCTCCCTCAAAAACTAGGTTAACAAAATTAAATTTGACACCTTTACCAACTTTTTTAACCATAACAGATTTCACTTAAATCCTCAAACAAAACAAAATGAACAAAAACCCAATAACCCTAGAAAAGATTCAAACTTGAAATTCAACATGGCAATCCAAAATCAATCAAAGACTCATAAACATCCCATCACAAGTCAAAACAACAAGTAAATAACACAATAAAAACATAGACTTTGCCATAAAAGATGAATCAAGAAATAAGAATGTTTGGTACCTGAGACATGATTATGGTATTGCTGCTGTAATAAACAGAACGAAAAACAAGGAATCAAGAAGACAGAGAGAAGATTTTAAGTTTGTTCTTGATTATGCATTCTTCAAAGTCGTGAATTTATAGAATTTTTTATGTGCGCGATGAATTTTGTTTGTTTTTCTTGTGGGTCCCGGCAACATTTTCCTATTTTTTTAATCTCAATTTTTCCTTTTTTTTTAAGTTAGTCAACAGAAAACTATTTCTATTTCCCGATCAATGTTTTAATATTTTATTTTATCTTTAACTTGTTAATATTATTTCAATAAAAAATTAACATTTGTGTTGTTCCTTTTACCAATTTGTGATGATGCTGTGATTTATTTTATATGCAAAAAAATCAATCTCACAACAGTTCTAATGCATATTTTTTAAATAATTTTTAAAAATATAATTAAAAATATTTTTTAAAAATTATAACCGTAAAAGCAACAACAATGACAAATATACTTTATAAGAAAAAAAAATCAAATATAATTTTATTGGCAATGGTTTTTCCATTGATAGTATTAATATTTTTATTTTTATTTTTTTGTCTCATAATCTAAGATTTTTGTGGAGGCACGGTTTTGATTCGGTAGCTGAGCAAACTTGAGAAGAAGGCCATGTCTTTTTGGTGAGATATGTATGGATTCCCTTTCAAGTGAAGGCAGTACAAGTACAGACTTGTACCACACATATTGATAGTACACCCATCCCCTCTTGCAGTACCAAATTCCAATTACCACCTCCATCTCCTCTTAATCTGGCGTTTAATCTTCTTACAATGCTGTTAATCTCGGCATTATCAACGGGTTAATCTCTTTTTAAGCCCAAACCCAATTTCAATTAAGTTTTAAATTATACTCGGTAAGAGCTCACATATATCAAAAACTCACTTTTATTTTTCTCAAAAAAAAAATATATCTTTTTAACTATTTTTTTAAATAATCTTAAAATAATATTATTTTGAATTTATTAGGATTAATTTTACGCTGTCTATTTCCATGCCAAACTCGGACTCTTAATTGAGATGGGTAAAGCTCCGGGCACTATAGTTAGGAAGCATTTAAAAAGAGTTAATTACTGCTCATTAACTTAGGAGATATATTTTTTTGTTGCTGAAATAAAATGTGTTTTTGTAATAAAATATTTTAAATAATTTTTGATACATAGTTTTTTCTTTTTTAAAAATTGTAATAAATTAGAAGTTTAATACCAAAATGAATTCTTAGAAGAGAGTTTGATTAAGGTAAGTACTAAAAAACTAGTCGTAAAACTTAATCTGATTTTGACTTGGGATAAGGTTCAGATCCAAACAGCATTGTTTTGATAAAATAAAAAGTTAATGAATTAAGGGTCAGGTTTTGACGGGTTAGATCTAGATCAATTGAATCACGAGTCATCTTAGATTTTGACTAGATCAAGTGAATTTTTTATTAATTCGAACTAATACATGCCCTAAGTTAACTAAGCTTCAGATCCGACCAAGCAATTAGGCCGGGTTTTACAAGAGTGTTGAAAAATACATAGGATCTTGAGCTACACGTTAAAACATTTAACCCGATCTTCAACCACGCATTAGTTAATTACTTAAATTAATGAAGAAGGTGGCGTCCTCCATGATACATGGATGCATCACTCGATCGAGGAGTTGACCCTGTGAAGCCAGTAGGATTCTGGGGAGGGGGAACAAAAATACTGCTGTAAACATGATAGATTGCAAGAATCGTCAAAATTCCACGCGAAGTGATTATTATTCTATGAATCATGACTCCATTGAAAAAGAAAAGAAGGATTTAATAACGGATAAGAACATGATAGTGTGTCTGTATATCCATGGCCTCATGTGTTAGTCTTTCTTTTTGTTGAAAAAAACATCTAAAAAAAAAAAAACCATTGCAAGGTTGACATACCAGGTGAAGCTATCGCACTTGCATCACACTGCAATAAATATATGGCACCTTGAGAGGGATCGTTAAGAATATGGTTGCCTGATGGTAAACTACAATGCTATTAAATCCATCTTCATCGGAGAGGTTGACTCATTACAGTATTATTTTTAGATTTACTCGAATTAAAACGTAAAATTAATGATTCAAATCTTGTCCCGATAAATTTAATAACCTTGATAAACTATGAACCCATATTAATTAGAATATTAAAGAACCAATTCAATCCCAAATTTTAATTCATTCTTTCAATTCGAGAGTTTCCATTTGTTGATGCTAAACTCATTTTTCCAATCGGTACAGAGGCCTCTCCTCAATGGCCCTGCTATCATGTATTTTAGTCACTAAATGGGCCTCCATCACACGAAAGATTTCAGGTGCTCTGCTGCAGCTTCAGTGCTGAATTTACCCACTTCTCGAGGCTACAGCAAAGGTAGAGAGGGGTTTTATTATTATTATTGATATTAAAAATAATTTTTAAAAATAAAAAAATATTATTTTAATATATTTTTAAATAAATAATATTTTAAAAATTAATCATTACCAAGTTCGAAATAGACAAGTAAAAGTGAATTCGTTCATCCCTTGTGGTCCTATTATCCTACATGTACAAAAACATTTGTGTCAGCTTATGACCACTGTATATAATGCTGTCTGCTGTATACAGTGGGAAACCTTATTGCTTATTTTCATTCATTCAAAAGGATGTCTAGAGAATTCTTGTAAAAGCCGGCCGGTGAGAATTCTTGCAACTACCATTCGTTGTCAGAAATAAATTACCAGCCTAATAATGCAGCAAAAAGAGCAAATTGCACTTACACTTGCAGATCGATGCCTGGCAACTGGATGTGGGCTCTGCTCTATAAAATCCACAATTATATCGCAACTACCATTCTTCCAGCTAGCTAACTCGTACTAAACTCCAGACTGCCATAAATGTTTGATCCCATGTGCAAAATATGGGGTCTAGAAACATCTCCGGTGAACAAAAAGCAAACTTATTTAACCCAGTAGACCGAGTTTAACCGGATTATTTTCCACCCGATTTAATTTAGAACTCAGACTCTAGATTTTGATGCAAATATATTCATCGTTTTTTCTCTTTTTAACCAAAGCATTAATTGTGTATGCTAGCAAGCATTTCTCCATTTGTCTAAGGCAAGGCCAGGCAGAGGACTGTAAACACATGATTTGGGTTTGTACCTTGTATAGCATTTTTGCATTTATATCCCTTCATTCATTTGAAGAAGACTTTTCTACTGCCATCTCAAGGAGATCTTTGTTAGCATGATTTTTTCTCTTCATTCGCCGTGACTTTTACAAGAGATTTGCTCACATTTTCTTCAAATAACGTGTTGTTTCGGCTGGGAATCTGGCTTCTTTCTAGTCAGGTATGTTCTTGTTCACCTCTGGCAAGAGATCATACTCTCTTACTCCTTTCATTTTTATTCCTGATTATTATTAGTCGAATGTTCCTTCACTGGCACAAGAGATGGATAAGGCTTTGAATGGTATCAGACCGAAGCTAAGGTGCTCTTGACTGCTACCCTACAATTGAAAAATGGAGTACGTGATATGATCCCGAGATTTGCTGCCGTATAGCTTTTGATCTAGTAAAAACACATGGATATTACACGCGAGTTTTTACTTATTTCACTCATTATATTGATTATTATATTTGTGAGATTTAATAATAAAATACTAATGATTGTTATTCTATCTATAAATATAATTATTATATGTACTTCAATGTTAATTTGGGTTCAGATGAATATATATGAAACTCTACCTGTAGAGCTAATTAGGTACCAACTTGCCTGAACAATTAAGATGGTGTTAGTGTTATTGATTAAAAATACTTAATTTACGGGATTTGATGTTTCATTAAAGTTATATGTGTTTATGGTAGTGATCTATATGTAAGTATCTTAATTACCCTCCTAGATTAGCTACCTAGATTTGATTTAACAGTGGTGGATTAGTCTCAGGGGCATATATATTGTTGCTGAATTAGTACCCAGTTGATATATATTTGCCTAATCGATGGAGGGATTGGTTTTAAGAGTTAAAGCTCCTGGGTTGATGATACGGTAATAAAATGAAGGCGGTTAAATAACTATTTCAACCTTCTAAGATACAATTTATATTATTTTCTAATAAAAACATGATAGAATTGAGCTTGTGGGTGGTAGGTAAAAAAAAAATTTAAAAAGAGAAAATTATAAGAAATTGTAGATGGTTTGATTTCTTTCCCCAATAAAAAAATAAATAAATCTAAATTATTGAGTATTTTTCTTTTAGAAGATAAACTATTTGATGTTTTCTGGGTTAAAATTTGGTTAAATGAATTGTTCTACTAATTAGTTTGGATGCAAGAAAAAAAATGAAAATTTATTATATTATGAACTGTTATTTGTGGGTCAAATTAAAATAATTAGGGGTATAAGTATATATATTGAATATTCAGAGCCATTTCTCCTTGATGATAGTTATTTTTTTATGATAACATGATTGATTGATTACCATAAAATGGCATCTAACCATAATATTGATCTTTATTTTATTTTATTTTTAAAAAATGGAAATATCAATGTTCAGATGCATTTTTGTTGCATAGAGATTCATTACGGAATATTTGCCTTCTTACAATAGAGATTCATTGCTTATGATAGGTTAAATGGTCGTTGTCATTCTTCTTATTCACTCCACCAACATACCTACACGGACATGCCATTTTAACACATCCACATGTGACTCTGGACCTCTTACTTGCACATATCTCTCAATGTCCCCATGTCTGAACCACGCAATGTGGCATAAAATGGCACCCATGGATCATACCATACATTGATAAAAAAAAAAACAAAAAACATACAATATCATGCTGCAATGACCCTTTCTCTAATTTCTGCCTGAAGCCCACCACTTAGCATTGCAGTTAGCCCGGAATTGAACCGGGGTGAAACCTCCGGCGGTACAATTTTAACGTCAAACCTACGCACTACAGAAAGAGCTACAATTTTCATCTCCACAAGTGACATTTCCTTACCCAAGCAAACTCTAATCCCAGCCTGGAAAACTGGGCACTTGAATGGACTAATTGGGCAAAATGTTCCATTTTCAAGCCACCTTTCTGGCCTAAATTCCATACAATCTATGCCCCAAATCCTTTCCATTCGACCCATTGCGTAAGGATGGTAAGTGACCCTAGTCCCCCTCCTAACAAGAGTCCCATCAGGCAAAACATCATCTTCCATGGCAAATTTTGAGTCAAATTGCACTGGCGGGTATAATCTCAGGCTTTCATTAACAACCGCGTGGAGATAATGCATTTCCCTTATTTGTTCATAGCTTGCTGATTCTTGATTTGATGCCATGACTCGGTTCGACTCCTCTCTAATCATGGACACAACATTTGGGTGGCTTGCTAGCAGCCAGAAGAGTGTTGTCAGGGCTGAGGCCATTGTGTCACGGCCTGCCAAAATAAAGCTTATCACGATGTCTCTCAAGTATCGATCATCAGTAATGCAAGCCATGAATCTTGATAGAAGATCTTGATTTGTAGAGAAACCTAACTTCCTTTTCTGCATGATGACCTCATCAGCAAGAATGTTGACAACCTCAATAGCTTCCTTGAGATTCTTCTCTGTGCCTATGTTGAAATACCTTTTGATCTTCCAAACTAACGGCAATGTTGCCATAGCCCTCTCTGCTGACAACTTCGATGCAAGATCGAAGGACTCAGCGAAAACAGAAATCGGCAATGATGATTCAAGACAACCGGGGTCTAACCCGAAAGAAAATTTACAATTGTTATCGAACGAAAATCGTCTGAAAACATCTTGTAAATCTATTAGGCCACCATCTGTACTCTTAGCAGCTGATGTCAACAGAGGGAGAAGGCGGCACTTGATCTCAGTGTCGACAATCTCAAATGCATAGTTTCGAATCGAGACGCTTGCAAGCTCTAGACTAGCCATTTTTCTTTGAAACAGCCACAAATCTCCATCTACATTGAAAATACCTTTACCTAGAAAATCACCAAGGATCATAGAAAAGGGCCTGCCTTTTGGGTAGTTTTCGAATTTTGTTTTCAGAATGTACTCAACATTGTCAGGATTTGCAGTGATTGTGTTGCCAAGCACATGAATGTGAATCGTTTGTCTGGAAGAATTTTGGAGAAGGTGAGTGTACCAATCACAGATATTCTTGAACTCTCTTGACCATCCTGATAAGAGGTAATTAGTGCAAATTTCACAGTTGCAGCACCGGAATTTTGATCTTAGAAGATACAGCAGCACAAAGGTTAGAAAGAAGGGGATGGTGAGAAAGAAAAAGGAATACCAAAAAGTAGCCTGCAAAGAATCTTTAGACTCCATTAATGTGGGAAGCTTACACCTCTAGTGGAAAAGAAGAAAAGAAATAGTGCTAGGCTGGTAGACTACTGGATGCCCTTTAATTTATAGGACTATCCCAACTCTTTGTAATTCATAACATCATTTTATCTTGTTCTTACATAATATTTATTAATTCCACAATATACCCCCAATTTTTATTTTGGTCCCAGAAAATAATTTTTCTTGGGAGTTTCATGGACATCACAGATTGCGATGGCTTTAAATTTGAAAGCAACTAAACCATGATCTTTTCATCACATGACCTTTTTCAAAATCATGCATGAACCAATTACAGCCTTAAAAGAAGCAAGCATTTTTAAGATAGAAATTGCCTGCTCAATTATCAAGAAACAGGCTATGATTGCTATGAATTGATGGTATCCATATTAATTTATATATAGGAAATTGGATTAATTTATTTGATGAATTATGTGTATTTTATTATTGTTTTTTTAAACAGATTAATTAGCTAATTCATGCAATATTTTACATTCCCATTCCCATTTTATTTAAAAGATGCCTTCATTTGACTATTAAAGATCATTCAAAGCTGATTTTTAAGATCTAAGATAAGATTTTATGACTTACAATAAGTAGAGAGACGATCAAAAAGTAATTGATAATTAGCATGATAGGTGGATCGCATTATCAATGATAGAGACTGAATTAGCCGTGGTTGCAGGGCATATTCTGAATATTTTTTTTGTAAGTGGGTCATTTTAAAACTCATTAATTACTATTTGACCATCTCTTTTATATCATTCAAATCGTAATCTATCTTTAAATTTCTTGATATAATTAGAAATATAATATATAATATTCCATTTTCACATCACAATATATATATATATATATATATATATATAAAAAACTTTTGTATCCGTATCATTAATAAAAAACTAAGATAACATTGTTATGTAACATATTTTTATTTTTATTTTTATTTTTATTTTAAAACAATAACCAAATATTATCTAAGAGAATATTTTAGATATGTTTTTAGATAAATTATTCTATTATTCCAACAACATTGTTGGAAATACATAGCAAATTTACCCATGATCTTTCTATTTTGAACATTTATATCCAAATATATCTCTCATCTCCAACATTTTCATGGATTCCAATAAAGCAAAAATGCAACAAACAAAGACAATTCAATTTGCCTGCTCATAAACCTGAATTTAATAAATTTAAAAATCTTAAAGGTCAAAACTCATAGTCCCAGTCAACATCCTAAGAAAAACACCATGAGCTTAACATAGAGGAAGATCTCAGCTCTTATGACCTCAATTTAAAGAAAAAGCTCAACGCCATAAGCTTAGCCTAAGAAAAGAGCCCAGTCCTCATGGGCTCAGCCTAGAATAAAAGCATAACTCTCATGGGCTCACTATTGGAGGAGAGCCCAACACAATGGGCTCAACCTAGAAAAAAGCCCAACCCTCATGAGCTTAGACTAAGAAAAGATCTCAGTCCTCGTGGGCTTAATCTTGGAGGAGAGCCTAATGCCATGGGCTTAGCTTTAGAAAAAAGCTCGACATATGAGAGTTCTCTATCTACCACAAGGGACCTTTTTTTTTTACTCAATACATTTTGGATCATACTTTCCCTACATTCTTAGGTGTATAAAAGTTCTTTAAAGACCTACTATATTTTCATTAACATTAAGTTGTGTAAGGGATAGTGTATTAAAGTCTTGTAAAAGCCTGCCATATTTCCATCAACATGAATGTTTTGTAAGGAATAATGTATAAAGAATCTCTCAAGAGCCTACCATATTTTCATCGCATTAATGTTTGTATAATGGATACTTATCCCTTATTATAACTATCAGAACAAGATTACAGTCTAGCCCCTCATCTCCATGAAAGAACAAGACTCATGGGTTATAAATGCCTCATCAATTCTTTATATTTTAGGTTCGTTCACAATCTTCATTCTCTACTACATACATGTTTTCAGAGCATCTTTCTCTAAAATATCATTACATTCTCTCTATAAAAAGATACTTACTTAACCATCTAGGTTGTGACCCAGTGGTAAGAGCTTGGGACCAAGAGGTTTGCTCCCTCTATGGTCTCAGGTTCGAGCCCTGTGATTGCTCATATGATGGCCACTGGAGGCATACATGGTCGTTAACTTCAGGGCCCGTGGGATTAGTCGAGGTGTGCGCAAGCTAGCCCGGACACCCACGTTAAACTAAAAAAAAAATACTTACTTACTTAAGTATTCAAGAGTCCCTGAATTTATCAAAAGAGATTTTTTATAGGTATCGACCATCAACCACTTTGCCCTACCAGGCACCAGGTATCGGCAACCAGCTATCTTGGCTAAAAAAAATAGATCAGATTACTATAATCAAGAGATTTGCTGATTATCCATCACATAAGGTTTGCTCCTATGTTACTTGAATTTTTTAGGACCTCGTCACTTGCTAACTATACAGATTTTCATGTCTTTAAGTACCCATCAAATCTTGCAATCACATGTCATAAATTTTTTCTTTAATACTAAAAAAAATATAACAAGGAACTTCTATTCATACCTTTATTCTTTTCATGTTATTAAACTCTATTAATCAAGCTATAATTTTTAAATTTAGGACCCGACATAGATCTAGTTTTATATCAAATTAGATTAGAGTTAATTTGATCAAACCTGATTGACTAGGCGAGTCAATCCGCAACTAAATCAATCCAATTAAAACCCTAATCAAACTTGATTTTAACTATTTTTTTTTTAAGATGATATTTTTTTATTAATCCAAGTTGACCCGACCAATCTATTACCCGACCCTTAAACTGAGTCATGAGTGTAGCATGGTTTTATATCTATGTGTTACTCACACTATCACATGTCATATATAAAAATTGGATGATAGACTTTTTTCACATCAAAGAAAGAAAATCATGAATCATTGTAAAACAAATTCTTACCAATATCTTGAAACTATTAAACACACTACTTGAATTTTGTGTTTTATCGATGAGATATTTTGTCAGTATTTAAACACTGATTTTGTCGGCAAGACTTTTACTAATAAGATCACGGATAGTTGGAAAAATTATCATTCGTTGGTATTTCTGTTTGTATTTACTAATTTTTTGGTGGTGTCATCTAGTACTATTGCAAGTGTTATATATTTTTAAATTGAAAAAACACAATTTTAATAATTTTTTATATTTTTATATAAAGATATTAACATTATTAAAAAGGTGTTCATAAAATATAAATGTCATTCCTTTGAAATTTAAAAATAAAAAATATTTTCAATTACATTACCAACAACCGTTGCAGACCGAAATGATAATATTTTATAATGCAATAAATTGCACATGTGAGATAGCACCGTCCACATTTGGAGTCTTCGAAGCTTGGAACCACAAACTTTATAGTATATATATATAGCTCGAATATATCGCCTGGGATGAAGAAGAAAGTCGGTTGGCACCTTGGCAAAATGTTTTGCATACGTCATTGTATGTGTAACGCTGCATAAACAAACACTTAACACCCATGTGCATGCTTGTTCTGTGTGTGGGGAAGTTTTGTACTTGACATAGTTGTCGAGTCAGTTCGGATAACTAGGTTATTGGATTTGGATTGAGTTTAACTCATTTAATTGAATTGCGAGTTAACTCATTAATATCAAATTCAATTTAAATTTAAATTTAATTGAAGTTATTGCTTCGGGTTTAGTAACTATGTTAATTGCGTTGGATCCATCATCTGTGAGTTTTTTTTGTCCTCCGACGTACCCTGAGGTTGGTGTAGTTTTGTCTCTGTATTTCTTTTATCTAAAATGTTGCTTCCTCCTGTTTAATCGTTTTTGCTCTTCTATCCGTTACCGTCAAAGACAACTTAAATTCCGTTCCGCCTGCCTCTGAAAGCTGATATCACTTGTCTTCATTTGCCAGCCTTGATGATGGGATGGATGCCGTTTCAATGTCCATTGACGGAAATTAAGGTTAAGCAGGGGCTGCGATTAGGATACTAATATATTTTTATTTTTATGTTTTAGAAGTGTTTTTAAAAAGAATTATTTTTTTATTATTTTTTTATTTAAATTAATATCTTTTTTAGTTTTAAGATATATCAAAAATAATTTTAAAAAAATAAAAAAATATTATTTTAATATATTTTTATAAAAAAAACACTTTTAAAAGATATCCCAGCCACACTCTTCCAAAGAGACTCTAAAAAGCTGGGACCAAAACTAAGCTTCCTGATGTAATTAAGTAAATTTATTCTCCTATGTTAGTCATGGTCAAGAATTACTCACTAATTTCTATTATGCTTAGCACTGAGAAACCTGTTTTCTGATAACCTATAAGTAATTTGTTCCAAAATAATTAGGATATATGGATTACTCTCAATCGTCTTTCAATGGACATAAAAGGCTTTAAAATTATTATTAATAATAAAAATTAAGCCATGAAATGGATATATACATGAGGTGGTGTTTGATATGATGGACTGGACAACATAGTTTTTTTCATGGAGTTGTTTGATGTACCTTAATATAATATAAAAAATAATTTGTATCCTGTATAAGGATGTTCTAGTTTCTTATTAAGAGTATTACAAGCTTGTTCAATAATTTACACCATGGTTAATCTAGTTAATCTGAGTCAATATAAGAATAAACATAACTATTATCATAGTTTTAAAACCCAACAAGAAGTCAAATCATGGGTCGGGTTGATCATTGACCCGGGTTAATGCAATGATAAAATAGATTATTATCATAGTTTTGAAACCCGATTTGGGGGTCGACCCAGGTCATGGGTCAGGTTGACCATTGATCCAAGTCAACATAAGAATAAAAATAATAATTATTATATTTTTAAAACCCGACTCGAGGCCAAGCCCGGGCCATAGGTAGGGCTGATAATTGATCTAAGTCAATATAAGAATAAAAGTGATTATTATTATAGTTTTAAAACTCAACTCGGGATAGACCCGAGACAGGCTCGGGTTACAGGACGGGTTGACCATTAACCCGGGTTAACACAATGATAAAAATGATTATTATTATAGTTTTTAAACCCTAACTTTGAAATCGAGTAGATCATTGAACTTTGTTAACATAAAATTAAAATATTATTATAATTTTAAAACTTCACTTGAAAGTTAATATTCCAGGACTAGACTCGGGAGAACCGTTAATGTCACTTTCACCATGACAGGATGCAGAAGAAGGGTGATTTGCTCGGAAGTAGTTTCGTTATTTGAAGGTCCAGTTTTGCAGCAACAAAGATTACACGCTACGTTAAGTGTAGGTGTGAACTGTTTATTTTATCTGCAGAGGTGAGAAGGGGTCGAGGGTAGTTTCCATTGGTGTAGGGAAAATATCTAAGTCGTTTAAAAGTCGCTGTAGAGGCCAGTTCATAGGCATCAGCGATGAAAACGTACGATAGAAAGAAATAGCCTGGAGAAAATAATTAAATCAAGCTTTTCAGCGGAAATGGTCCCTTTTGGCGAGATATGTGAATTTTTGGGAAGATTAACTGACCCTTTTCGTTTTTTATTTCCCCTTTAGCGAATGAATTGTGGAAACCATGAGATTCGATTTTTGGCTCTCTGGATATAGTGCTGCTGTTGTGACATGTGTTTCCCTGCTTATTGTTATGCTTTTTAAAGTATATTTTATTAGAAAATATTTTAAAATAATTTTTTTTTTATTTTAAAAAAATTATTTTTAAAATCAACATATTAAATTCAAAAATATTTTTAAAACAAAAAAATAAACACGTTAACTAACCTTGATTTCATCATGATGTTTGAACAGTGCTTTTTTCCTGATAAATTCTCCAAATAACAAATAAGTGGCATTTAATCTTACGAATGTAGCTAAATAGTGATTGATTCAATCAATATTTTGGGATTATATTTCCTTAAATGTTTCAGCGGTCCACATGTGGGGCATCATTAGTTATTATGGTGGATGGCTAATTGGAGCTCGCCTACTCAAAGGCTCATTGAGTTTTTACCCCCTTAAATGCGCTGCCAGTTGGGGCAATATTATTTCTTAAAGAAATAATATGATTGTTTATTGTGTTTTTTTTCTTCTCTCGATTGCTTACAGCAAGTTGTTTTTATTTTATTTTATTTTAATGTAAAGACAAGTTTTCCTTGCACAATACTCCGTGAATTTAGTTGATGGGTATCATTTAAAAATAATATAAAAACACTGTAATTGGTGGTCCGCAACATATCTATGGTTCAATCAAATCACAAAAACAAACGGGTAGCAACTTTGATGCCCGCAACCCAATCATTCATTATCGATCACTTTCTTGTCGTGAAGTGTATTTGATATTCTAGTAGTTATTAATTTTAAAAAAATTATTTAATAAAAAATATTTTTAGTTGTTGTTAGTTTGATATTTATATATGTTTGGTTAAAACTGTACTTGAATTTAAAGTTGAACAAAAAATAGTTTAATGTGTTTGGTTAAAAAATTGCTTTTCAAATTAAGATTATAATATATATATATATATATATTTTTTTTTTTGAAGATTTTGAATTTAAATATTGTAGATTTAACTATTGTTATTACATTATGAAATAAATAATACTTTATATAAAATATTTTTTATTGTTCAATTAAACTATCTACAATTCCATTACGTATAAAATACATCCGACAAGGACTACAATTTCATTGGTTTCTCGTGCAACAACATCAGGTAAAATATAATCAAGAACAAAATTAGGATTGCGATCAAATTCTACAAATGATATGTCATCAATTAAAAATAAAAAATAAAATTTAATTTTTTTTACTGGGTCGGACTCAGTTCAATGCATTTAGCTTTGGACCGGACTCGGTCCGGCCGGAATCATGCACCACTGTTCATGTGAACAGTAGAGACATGCTCCACTATTTCACGTGAACAGTGGATGCATACTCCACTATTCAGTGAACAGTGTAGCATGGTTCAACATTTTTATCCGCGGAAAGCAGCTCCTAGCTGCTTTTCTTCCCCCTGCGTTTCAAACGTAAAAACACTGTGGAATTCATGAACAGTAAACTATGTTTTTTTCTTTACTAAATAGGTTGTATCTGTGTTTTTAAACAAAACGAAGACGCAACCTCATTACCAAACACTTTCTTGTTATGAACAATTATTTTGCGTGCAACCAAAACCTATGAAATAGTAATCCAAGACCTCTTATTGATTATCTGGGCCATCATATCACTGTTTGAGCTATTAGGTTAACCCCATCAGTCTCAAAATATGTTTTTTTTTTAAATAACAAGTCTTAAAAAAATCAAAACGACTTATTTGTAGACAATAATTTAAAAAAATTACATAGAATTAATATGAAATGTTTTATCTAAAATATTTGACATGATCAGATATTAAATGAACATGATACAGATTTCATGGTTGATACACCAAACTTATCCAGATTAATGTTATCCTTATCACATACAATTGATTAGGACGGATAAAAATAAAATAATTAGAGTTAATCAAGCTGTTCTAGTTAAGAAGCGACAATGACTATCCCACTTTCACCGAATAAAAAAAAAAAAAAATCCTCTATTGAACAAATTAATATAAAAAACAAAAAACCAATACAAATATTTATCGTAGTTTTGAAACCCGGTTTGGCCCGGCAGGTCGATCCCGGACTCGGTTAACTCGGGACTGGAATCGGGTCAGGTTGATAAAAAAATAGAAAAAGTCATAAGCCGATGTGACCCGCCCGACCCAGCGGGGTGACCCGGAAAAACCCAGTTAAAATGATGCTGTTTTTAATTTTTTTTTAAATAGGAATTCACTTGGCCGATCTGGTCAGTCAAAATCCTGAACTTGAGTCATAGATCACACCGGTTTAAAAACAATGATATGATATTTATGATTAGTTGGAAAACTAAAATCGGAGAAAGAAGGTGATTCGGTGACACCTTGGCTTCTGAGCTTGTGTATCTTACCACAGCAGACTGGAACTCTTGGATGCCACGAAAATCCTAGGTACTCGCTTTGTCCTCATCAATACTATTAAATCGTCCACATAATGACACATGGGATAGAGGCTGGGTCGTTAGATTTGAGCGCCAATGTTGATTTTTCTTGTTGTTTTATAGTTGGCAAATTAATTGAAAGACCGAAATATATAATTTGAGAAAACAAATAACAAAAAGCTATGTCTGCATGCTTTACACGAGCGTTGTCTCAAGTGCAAAACTAAACTTTCTGCTCACAAAATTAATATATAGCTTTTGCAAGATTTATATATCAATTCGTTCATCAAATATATATAGAACTAATTTAATTTAAATTAATCAACCACTAATAATAATAATACTTTTTATTTAAGATATATTGTAAATTCTTTTTGTTAGCTAATTAGTTATCTCCATGTAAAGGAAATAAAATTAATTAATAGTGATTTCATCTCGTTGTCTCATTGATTTTAAAAGATCTATATATGCATGGTAAACTAAGATTTCATCTCGTCGAATAGGAATGTTAGATTAAAGAATGTTGGAGCCAAGCTTTCTTTCTTTTCTCAAATGGCGGCTCCACAAATTAACCCTATAAGAACGACCAAAATCACTCCACAGTAATTACAATTTTATAAATTTCTATCTTTCTTTCTTTCCTTCCTTGTTTTTGTTTTTCCGATGGAGGGAAAAGGAATTTTCCTGGTTGTTCTGCTTCTTTTTTCCCTCGTTGCTATTTCCACAGGTTAGACGATCGACTAATTCTCTTCTTCTTCTTCTTCTTCTTCTATTTTCCTATATTAGTTTTCATGAGTCTTGAATTAACACATAATCAGTGCTCTCTGATAATTAACCATTCATTGTTTTCTTCGGTATATATTTCAGCTCAAATTTGTCCCTACGGCTCTCCAAAACTATTTGTTTTTGGAGACTCCTATGTTGATACTGGAAATTGGCCAAAGAATGACAGGGGTCCATGGAAAGAACCTTTTGGCAAAACATTTCCCGGCATACCAACTGGTCGAGCCTCCGATGGTCGTGTCCTAACTGACCATATAGGTGCTTAATGACTTTTCTCTCTTACGCTAATTTTCTTTATTTTTCTCCTTTTCTTTTGCTTTAGAATTGAGATAATATAAAATTATAGATATTAAACTCAGCCTAATCAAGTCAATCTAGAATTTATCTAGGCCGGGTTTGCTTTCAAATTACATAGAGAGTTAATTGGGTTAAATCTTGATGACCCAGCGAGTTAATCCGTGACCGACAAAACTCAAGTGAGGCTTAGAGTTGCTCCAATGATTTCTTTTTAAATTTTTATCCAAAACATTGTTATTTCTTAGAAAAAGAAGTTTCGTTTCATTTTAGAAGAACTCAAACAACTTGTTTTTGGGACATGCCCGGTTGATCCACCGATTTGAAGGTTGAGCGGCCAACCAGCTGCAACTCGACTGGGTTAGATAACTATGTATGGAAGTGGTTTTGCTAATACAATTATAAGATTTCAGTTATTAAATCATATTAACACATTTTTTCTCTTTTACTTTCATGAAATATATATATACGCAGCTTCGTTTCTGGGAATAGAATCACCTACACCTTACCAACTGAGAGATACATCAAAAAATATTCAGCAAGGATTAAACTTTGCATATGGAGGCAGTGGTGTTTTCCCTTCAACATGGGCGAAAGACAGCCTTTCAGTCCAGATCGATCAATTTGAACAGCTACTCGATGAAAATGAATATAGTCAACGTGACCTTGATAATTCAGTTGCTCTGGTTTCTACTGGAGGCAATGACTATTCATTGTATTCTGCGGCCAAAAAAGGTTCCAACGATGTGAGTAGTTCTTACCCTAAATAAACTAAGTTTTACAAGTATTTATTACGTTGAATATGTAGCTTTTTAACTTGTATTTTTTGCATTTTTGTACGTGACAGGGACTGCCTGCTTTCACTGAAGGACTTGTTCGCCAGCTTGCTGCAGACTTACAACGTATTGCTCACCTTGGAGTGAAAAAAATTGTAGTGGCAACATTACCACTTCTAGGATGCTTGCCCGTACACATAATTCCACCAAATTCATATCAGAATTGCGATGAAGAATCCAACAAAAACGCCATGATTCACAACCAGCTATTGCAGAAAGCAGTAGAAAAGTTGAAAACTGATGATGGAAACAAATGCACATTTGTAATTCTTGATCTCTATAACGCTATGGTTTCTGCAATTGACCAATTCAGACAGAATGCAGGTAATTTTTGTTCATGATTTTTCAACCGTTTTTTTTTTTTTTCATGCAACTCAAGTTAATGTTTGATTAACCTTTCTTCTTCCTACTTGTCACAGCAAATTCTGAGTACAAGAACCCCTTGCAGCCATGTTGCTCCAAGATTGTTGATTACATGTGCTCAGTGGAAGGAGTATGCACGAATCCCGAGTCATCTTTCTTTTTTGATCTGGGACACCCTTCGGACAATGGCTGGAATGCTATTTTTTCATTTCTGCAAGGTTCTCTTCACAAAGATCTAAAAGTTTGAGGATGGTTCCTTATATTTGCATACATTATATATAGTCCATCTGCGGTTTCATGATTTCATCCCTTATGATGGTATTCAATTTAAAAAATTGTCTTCCTTGTAATATTATTTCATATACTTAATTATATAGTTGATTGAGAATAACTAAGATTATTGTTTAAACTTTCATGTCCAAGCAATTAGTATTTCTGAAGTTCCAAGAGATTACGCGGGAGATCATCACCTTGGATTTGTGATGAGATGACGCTTCTAGTACTTTAATAATATTCAATAGAATAAGTTAACAAAGTATAAATAGACAGATGGTGAGGTGTTATGATCCTAGAGTTTTCTCTTTAATTTAATTTAATCAGACTATGAATTAAAGAAAATTAGAAGATATAAGACTCGAAAATGGTCAAACTCACAATTCAAATCAAGTTGTATTTCTTGACCCTTATTTTGTTTTGGAGTACAAATAAAAATTTGCTAAAATTTAAAATATTTTTAGCAAAATATCTTCTGAATTAAAAATTATTCTGCCAACCTTTAGCTTAAAAAAAAGCTAACAATCGATATTGTTGTCAGAGTATAACCTGTCACGGAACACGAGGTATTGAGCTTTTCATGTAGTATTAGAAAATGTAGTTGTTGTTACTTTTCAAATAATTTTTTATATTGAAATTTATTAAAATATTTTTTTTATTTTTTTAAAAATATTTTTAAAATCAGCACATCAAAACAATCCAAAACATATAAAAAAATTAATTTTTTATATAAAATAAAAATTAAATTTTTTAAAAACACAGTTTGGAAGCGAAATATAAGACTCCCAGGGCCTTCAAAGAAAGCAGGTAAGTTCGACTTGCTGTGGTTGAATCCTTCTTCCAAGCTTCACTGTCCTGCCATTTGTATGTGTTTTCAGAGTGAGAAACCGATGTTTTTATCACAGAAAAACTTTAGCTAATTAAGGTTGCAAGAGTGGTTAACAAAGGCGCGCTGTTGGAATTGAAAGACGATTGAAGACGGAAAAGAATGCACGGGGGCTTGTTCCTTTAAGTTAAAGATAACAATATTAAACAAGGAGCACAAAAATTTTGATGAATTAAAGGTACCGCATATATAAGATTTAAATTTACAAGTCTATTCTCTTTAAAATAATAATAATAATAATAATAATAATAATAATAATGTGGTCTTTTTTACTTAGAAGATTTACAAAATGTTATACAGGTCATAAATTTTATCTCAACTAAAAAACAAAAAAAATCCAAAATTATAAAGAAAAGAAACATAAAATCTGAAATAAATATAAAATATAAAAATAACAAGAAAAATAACAAAAAATTACCAAAATTATAATTATTATAGAAAAAACAACATTCAGAAATTCCTGTAAAAATTTAAGTGTAATTAAATAATTAGATAAAAAATTATAGTTATTTTAAATTGTTAATTTAGTTTGTTATGACTTAGATCTTCACTTGAATCTAAATTTATTTTATTAATTTATAAATATATCTGCTTAATGATTTATATAATCTGTCTGCAAATCATTTATGGAGGACGATTAGGCACATTAATGAAGATTTGGCTGCGTAGAAACTATGAAGTGAAATAACGCGTAGCAAGTACTATTCAGCTTTGATGCTTGCATGCCAATCATTCATTAATGAACACTTTCTTGTCGTGAACAATTTTTGTTGCCTGCAACCAAAAACTATGAAATAGTAATCCAAGACCAAGTCTGGGATTAGTATGTTAGAGGATCTAGGTTATGAGGTTAATATTTTGAGTTACCAAGATCACTTAGATCAATTTTGTTTTTGGAAATATATTTTTTTAGAAAAGATAAATCAACTTTAAAAAAAAATCTTGATACAATTTCTTGAATAAGTTTAACTGAATAAATATCCCAATCAAATTGAAGTTGTTATAATTATAAAATGTTAAGAATTATCCCACTTTTCTTAAGTAAAAAGTCCTCCATTGAATAAATATATATAAAAAAAACAGCAAGAATATTTATGATTTGTTGAAAAATTAAAATTATCTTAAATAAAAAAAGTCCTCCATTGAATAAATGTATATAAAAAAGACAATAAGAATATTTATGATTTAATAAATATCTAAATTAGATTAAAGTTGTTATAATTATAAGATGTGAATTGTCATCCATTTTTTTAAAATAAAAAAAGTCCTTCATTTGAATAAATATAAAAAAAGACAACAAGAATATTTATGATTTGTTGAAAAATTAAAATTAAAATTAAAATTAGAGAAAGATGGTGATTTGTTGACATCTTGGCTTCTGACCTTGTGTATATATCTTACCAAAGCTGTTTTTTTATGTTCATAATTCTTCACGTAAGATGGAACTCTTTTGACTTGGATGCCACTAGAAGAACCCTAGCTAGGTCCAAACAATGACCAGGTAAAGAGATTGGGTCATTAGGTTTGTTGGGTTTCCTAGTTAGTGGGCCCATAGTGAATTGTTGGGCAATTACTGATATTGTTAAATAAAAATATTCTCTACTTTAAATTTATATTATGGAAAAGTAGTCTATATTTGTACATATGGAAAAGTTATGTTTAAATTTATTTTTAGTATTATCCACTTTATTATTATTATTATTATTAAATTTTATGCTAAAATAAATAAATAAAATACAAGAAAATTCAAAGTTGTATATCTTAATTTAGCTCCCACTAAAACACAGACCTTAATCACTATATTACTACGTTAAATACAGGTTTAACCTTAACAGCAAATAATTGCTCAACAAAATCTAAAATCTTACATTTTTTTATCGTACTGCTAGTACGAGAAACAATGAAACTAGTTACTGATGAATTGGTCTTACTTGGGCTAATAAGGATGAGAGAGACCTAAATTGATGACTTTAGAAGACTCTTTCAAAATTAGAAAGCCTCGTACAGAGCTAATTCTGAACACACCTAGCCTTGAGAATTCATGGGTTTACTTTATTATGCTCATGGCATTTTTCTCAACAAAAACCTATGAAGGAGCAAACAAAAAAGAGGATGCTTGGTTCTTTTTCCCCGCCATTAGGGAGAGATTTCCAGGCATTAATTTGTTAGAAAGAGTACTCTTTTTTCTTGCAAAAATATGTACAAATCATAAAAATTATCCTTAAATCATCAGATGGAGAAATTAAGATTATGGCTTTGCGGCTCTTGTCATAATTGTACTCGTGCATATTAAAACGAAAATAAATATTTATGCCGCCTTGAGAAATCATGTAAGAAAATGATTTGATGACAACTTGGCTTAATTTGACAGCACATATATAGTAACTTACCAAAATTATTTATTTAATTAAATCATAGTGATCTAGAGTTGAAACTCTCAACGACATGCAGACATCAAAATTGGACCATGACAATACATACACGTTGTATCGTGGCATAGGTTTTACCCGGACAAACCTTAATATAACGTGCATGATCATGCTCTATAAATGGATGAGTTCCCTTGTATTCTTCTCCATCTTTCAATCTTAAGTCTAATTCTCTCAATCCTATAACATCTTGTGTTAAACTACACTAGCAGGATTAGCTTGACATTTTGTGTGTGTAAGAACTACTTAGTGTTGCAATCGAGGTTGAGAAAACACGAAGAAATGGCAGTGAAAGTGGCAGCAGCTTTCATTTTTATGCTGTTTTTCTTGACCACAGCATGCCAAGCAAAGCTCTCCTCTACATTTTACCACAAGTCGTGTCCTAATGCAGAAAGTGCTATCCGAACTGCCATCAGAACTGCAATTGCGAGAGAACGGAGGATGGCGGCGTCTCTCATTCGCCTGCACTTTCATGATTGCTTCGTGCAGGTATTTTGGAAACTATATATGGCAGCCATTGTTCCAGTCTAGTATTTAACTTTGATCTAGAAATTTACTCCATGAATTATTCCTTCTTTTTTTTCAGGGCTGTGATGCCTCGATCTTGCTAGACGAAACTTCCTCTATCAAGAGTGAAAAGACTGCAGGAGCCAACAAGAACTCTGCCAGAGGCTATGAAGTCATAGATAAAGCAAAAGCTGAAGTAGAGAAGATATGTCCTGGAGTGGTATCTTGCGCGGATATCATTGCTGTGGCAGCAAGAGACGCATCTGCTTATGTGAGTATATAATCAATCCACCTCCTTATCTTTTGTTTGCATTTCAAGTTACAAATTCAAGATCGTTAATTAGTTTTAAAAAATGTGGCAGGTGGGTGGTCCATCTTGGGCAGTGAAGCTTGGAAGAAGAGATTCAACTACAGCAAGTCCAACTTTAGCCATCACAGAACTACCTGCCTTCTCTGACGACCTGGGGAGGCTTATTTCTCGCTTCCAGCAGAAAGGCCTCACTGCAAGGGACATGGTTGCTTTGTCAGGTTGGAACTTGTAACCAACACACATAAGAAGCCTTGGTTATCATTATCATGATGATGAATATTAATTCCTGATGCTAAAATCATTCATTTTGCGATGCAGGTTCGCATAGTCTAGGACAGGCTCAATGCTTTACATTCCGTGATAGGATACACAGTGACAATAATATCGATGCTGGGTTCGCTAGCACTCGCAAGAGGCGTTGTCCACTTGTTGGTAGCGACTCAACTTTGGCTCCACTCGATTTGGTCACACCCAATTCTTTTGACAACAATTACTTCAAGAACTTGATGCAAAAGAAGGGTCTCCTGCAATCAGATCAAGAACTTTTCAGTGGAGGCTCCACAGACAGCATTGTCTCAGAATACAGCAGGAATCCTGCAAAATTCAGCTCTGATTTTGCATCTGCCATGATCAAAATGGGAGACATCAGTCCACTCACTGGAACAGCCGGGCAGATAAGGAGGATTTGCAGTGCTGTCAACTAGTTTTTCTTTTTCTTGAAATCATTCGCTTAATAAAGTGTGCAGAGGCATGTCTTAATTATTTTGTCAATTGTTCATTCTTTAAATTTGTCAAGTATAACTTAATAATAAAGAAAATTCGTTTCATTGCTTATCATTAATTTTCGTCTTTTGACGGTCTTCATCATACCCTCTCATCTGGATCCTAGCAAGTACTCCTCAGGCCTTTGGCCTTTAATCAGTGGAATTGATTGTTCAAGAACAAGAGAAACAAAAGATTGAAGAACGCGCATAGCTAGATTATTTTTGCCTTTCAATTTTAATGACGGGTCCCAGAGTATTCCACTTGGGTCCCCCTTGAACATGCATGCATGGCCCAATTAACCCTTACCTTTGAATTTCTGCCTTCAATCATGAAAATGAGTACCTTTTTGTCTTCATTTTTTGTTTCAAATTTTAATGATGTTTTTTTATTGGGCAATATTTGATAGATGGGGATGAATTAATTATATCCTATGATTTTTTTTATAGCGATACCAAATTTTCAAGGAAGTGAAAATGTCATTGTCTGACTTATACAAATTTTCTAATTAGATCTTTACTATAATCTATTAAATTGTTGTTAATGTTTATTTTAAATAGGTACATGACATCCTTATTATTACGAGACTCTCAATATTTAAAAAATTTAAAAATATGAAAGAAATTGAAATTTTAAAATAAAACAAAAAAGGAAATGAAAATTAACTTAAGATGTAAATAATATTATGGGAGGAAAGATCTCCGTTCAATTTTGAAAATTTTTATAGGTGGTTTCAATTTTTTTTAGATGTTTCAATTTCTTACATTTTTTTTAATTAATTAATTTTTTATTTTTTAATTCGATGTTTAAGAGATGTTTTTGCTTGAAAAGGGACAAAAAAAGAAGAAGATACGAATGTACAAGAACATGTGATAGTGATTTGTTTTTTTAAAAAAAGAATACATAGTAAAATATACCCACATTATATCCCTATATATATAGTAAAATATTAATTAAACTAAGATTTAATTAAAATTGAAGAGAGAAGAAATCAAAACACAAAACAATTATATATAAATTCAATCAATATTTAAAACAAACAAAAAAAAATTGACAATTAGAAGAAGGGAGCATTAATAAATAAACATTCCAATACTTGTAAGCATGAATAAAGAAAAACGAGGCCGGGGTAGAGACGGAGTATACCAGTTCCCATGAGATGAATTGATTAGGAAAATGGTTAAGATATCACTTCCGACAAAGGACTTTTCTCCTTTGTTTTTTTGTGGTAAAAAGGCAAGAAATCAATTAAATATCTAACTTTTCTAATTAGGATCACTGGCGCTAACATTTCATGTAGCTGCTGTGTAAAATCACTTCTGCTGACCAATGGCTGCGAAAGCTATACACGCTGAAAATTCTGCCATTCTTGTAGTGAGCTAGTACAATAATTAAGAGGGAAACTACTCAGTGAAGAATTGTTAGCACCTAGAGCTGGCGATCGAGGATAGAGGGCTCAAGACTCATGACCTCTAGACTCACTGCTATTCTTTATAAAAATCCCTTTTCAAATGCCATTTCTTTCAAAACAAGTAACCTAAGAGAGTTCTTAGCACACCTATGACCTAACCTTGAGAAAAATCTTGGGTTTACCTATTCTCTTGGCATTTTGCTGACCAAACCCTACGAAAGAGCAATCCGAGGAGGCTGCTTGGAATTCTCTTGAAAGAAATTAGTTGCTTGTAGCTTTGGTTATCTACTTAAAACAATCATTAGATGCCGAAAAACTAAGGATATATAGACATTATGTTCTCTTGTCAACATTAATGTCGTTACGCTTATTAAGACAATATAAATATTTATGCCGCCTTGAGACATGAAGGGAACCTGGCTTTTGACAATAGTACATAGTAACTTACCAGAATTTTTTTTTTTTATTTATTTATATCATAATCTAGACTCTTAAAGACATGCAGACATCAAAATAGAACCATGATTTACACGTTATCCCAATTGCATAGTTTTTAATGAAACAAATCTTAGTTAATTAATGAGCTTAATTAATCATGCATCCTCTATAAATGGATGAGTTCCCATATGCATTCTACTCCATCTTCTATCTTAACTCTCTCCATTCTAGCATCCTGTGTTAAACTACACTAGCAAAATATTTAGCTAGACATTTTGTGTGTGTAAGAACTGCTTAGTGTTGCAATCAAGGTTGAGAAAACACGAAGAAATGGCAGTGAAAGTGGCAGCAGCTTTCATTTTTATGCTGTTTCTCTTGAGCACTACCGCATGCCAAGCAAAACTATCCTCTGCATTTTACCACAAGTCGTGTCCTAAAGCAGAAAGTGCTATCCGAACTGCCATCAGAACTGCAATTGCGAGAGAACGGAGGATGGCGGCGTCTCTCATTCGTCTCCACTTTCATGATTGCTTCGTGCAGGTACTGTTGCAACTTGCAGCAATTGTTCTACTCTAGCTATTAACTCTGAGCAAGCACGTATTCTTCATGAATTATATTCCTCGTTTTTTCAGGGTTGTGATGCCTCAATTTTATTAGACGAAACTTCCTCTATTCAGAGTGAAAAGACTGCAGGAGGCAATAATAACTCTGTTAGAGGTTATGAAGTCATAGATAAAGCAAAATCTAAAGTAGAGAAGATATGTCCTGGAGTTGTATCTTGCGCGGATATCATTGCTGTGGCAGCAAGAGACGCATCTGCTTATGTGAGTATATAATCAATCCACCTCTTTATCTTTTGTTTGCATTTCAAGTTACAAATTCAAGATCGTTAATTAGTTTTAAAAAATGTGGCAGGTGGGTGGTCCATCTTGGGCAGTGAAGCTTGGAAGAAGAGATTCAACTACAGCAAGTCCAGCTTTAGCCATCACAGAACTACCTGCCTTCTTTGACGACCTGGGGAGGCTTATTTCTCGCTTCCAGCAGAAAGGCCTTACTGCAAGGGACATGGTTGCATTGTCAGGTTGGCACCTGTAACCGACATAAGATGCCTTTGATAAGAATACCTTAACGCATCTTGAATAGTAAATTCCTGATGCTAAATATATTCGTTTTCGGGTGCAGGTTCTCATACGTTAGGACAAGCTCAATGCTTTACATTCCGTGACAGGATTTACAATGCTAGCAATATCGATGCTGGATTCGCTAGCACTCGCAAGAGACGTTGTCCCCGTGCTGGTGGCCAGGCAAATTTGGCTCCGCTCGATTTAGTCACACCCAATTCTTTTGACAACAATTACTTCAAGAATTTGATGCGAAACAAGGGCCTCCTTCAATCAGATCAAGTTCTTTTCAATGG
This sequence comes from Populus trichocarpa, assembly GCF_000002775.5. Lineage (NCBI taxonomy): Eukaryota > Viridiplantae > Streptophyta > Magnoliopsida > Malpighiales > Salicaceae > Populus > Populus trichocarpa. Next base: position 21,688,043 of record NC_037294.2, read on the forward strand.
AGGCTCCACGGACAGCATTGTCTCAGAATACAGCAGGAATCCTGCGAAATTCAGCTCTGATTTTGCATCTGCCATGATCAAAATGGGAGACATCCGTCCACTCACTGGATCAGCCGGGCAGATAAGGAGGATTTGCAGTGCTGTCAACTAGTTTTTCCCTTTTTGCTTGAATTGTATTTTTCAAGTGTGCAGGCGCCCCCAACTAGTTTCGATTGGAGGCCTGGTTGTTGTTGTCGTCGTCGTCAAGTGTGCATATGCATGTGTGATTTGTTTTTCTCGAATTGTCAAGTATAATAAAGTGTGCAGAGGCATGTCTTAATTATTTTATCAATTGTTCATTCTTCAAATTTGTCAAGTATAACTTAATAATAAAGAAAATTCGTTTCATTGCTTATCATTAATTTTCGTCTTTTGACGGTCTTCATCATACCCTCTCATCTGGATCCTAGCAAGTACTCCTCAGGCCTTTGGCCTTTAATCAGTGGAATTGATTGTTCAAGAACAAGAGAAACAAAAGATTGAAGAACGCGCATAGCTAGATTATTTTTGCCTTTCAATTTTAATGACGGGTCTCAGATTATTCCACTTGGGTCCCCCTTGAACATGCATGCATGGCCCAATTAACCTTTACCTTTGAATTTCTGCCTTCAATCATGAAAATGAGTACCTTTTTGTCTTCATTTTTTGTTTCAAATTTTAATGATTTCTTTTATAGGGAAACCAAATTTTCAAGAAAGTAAAAAAGTCATTGTCTGAGTTATATAAATTTCATAATCAAGTCTTTACTATAATCTATTAAATTGTTGTTAATGTTTATTTTAAATAGATAAATGACATTCTTATCATCACGAGACTCACAATATTCATAAAATTGGAAAATATAAAAGAAAAATGAAATTTTAAAATAAAACAAAAAAAGAAAAAGAAAACTTAAGATGTAAATCATATTTTGGGAGGAAAGATCTCCGTTCATTTTTTGAAAATTTTTATAGGTGGTTTTAATTTTTTTGAGATGTCCCAATTTTTTACATTTTTTTTAAGAATAGTTTTTATTTTTTTCATTCGGTTTTTAAGAGATGTTTTTGCTTGAAAAGGAAAAAAAATACATATCTACAAGAACACGTGATAGTTATTTTTTTTTATAAAAATAATACATAGTAAAATATACCTACATTATCCCTATATACATAGTAAAATATTAATTAAACTAAGATTTGAAATTGAAGAGATAAGAAATCAAAACACAAAACAAATATATATAAATTCAACAATATTTAAAACAAACAAAAAAAATTGACAATTAAAAGAAGGGAGCATTAATAAATAAACATTCGAATACCTGTAAGCATGAATAAAGAAACATAAGGCCGGGGTAGAGACAGAGTACCAGTTCCCATGAGATGCATTGATTAGGAAAATCGTTAAGATATCACTTTCGACAAAGGACTTTTCTCCTTTGTTTTTTCATGGTCGAAAGGCAAGAAATCAATTAAATATCTAACTTTTCTAATTAGGATCACTGGCGCCAACATTTCATGTAGCTGCTGTGTAAAATCAGTTCTGATTGATAAAATAATTGAGATCAAATATAGAGAGGCTAAAATTCTGAATAATCTGTATATTATGAATGCTTAGTCTTAATCTAAATATAAATAAAGTATATATATGTTAAACTGAAAGTATTATTCTACCCTTAATAAATAAGACAACATAAATATTATTTAACATCTCTCTTCAAACTCACGATGCGGCAGCTACAAGCATCGCCGCATCGAGAGTTTGCCAACCAGAAAACGAAAACGAGAGATGGAATGCGTCTTGGTAAAGAAATATGCAATCTGCAAGGAAGAAGGAACAAAAGGCAAATCAATGGTGCCATGTTTGAGATGTTGACGAGTAAGATGACAATCGATCTCAATGTGTTTAGTGCGCTCATGAAAAACCAAGTTATGAGCAATCTGAATAGAACTCTGGTTGTCACAATACATAGGAGTAGGATGAGAAAAGGAAATTCCCATATCAGCAAGTAACCAACGTAACCAAACAATCTCTTTGGTAGTAGATGTCATGACACGATATTCTGCTTCGATGGATGATTGAAAAACAATAGATTGTTTCTTGCTCTTCCAAGAAATAAGAGAATTACCTAAAAAGATACAGAACCCGGTAACAGACTTACGATCTGTGGGATCACTACCATGATCAGCATCAGAGTATGCACGCAACTTCAAGGAAGAGGTGGATGAAAGTAAAAGACTCTGAAAAACTGTACCCCGAAGATATCGCAAAATACGAAAAATAGCTGCCCAGTGAACAGTAGTAGGAGAAGCAACAAACTGACTAACAACATGAACAACATATGCAATATCTGGACGAGTAATGGTGAGATATACCAAACTCCCAACAATAGTGCGGTATAAAGTAGGATCTATCAAAGGTAAACCATCAGAAGGAGAGTACCTTGCGTTAACCTCAATAAGAGTATCTACAGTCTTGTTATCAGTAAGTCTAGCCCGCTCAAGAATATCTGGAACATATTTCGACTGAGAAAGAAGGTAACCTCTAGGTGAGTATGCTACCTCAATACCCAGAAAATATCGAAGATAACCCAAATCCTTCATTTCAAATCGTCTTAGCCAACTCTGTCTTCAAAACTGAAATACCATCAATATCATCACCAGTAATAATCATGTCATTAACATATAAAGATAGAATGATACGACCTACATCAGTGCACTTAATAAAAAGAGCAGAATCATGACTGCTAGAAACAAAGCTAAGAGACGAGATCATAATAGAGAATTTCTCAAACCAAGCATGGGGTGCTTGTTTGAGACCATATAATGCTTTCTTAAGCTTACAAACATATCCAGAGTCATGTGAAATACCAGGAGGGGGTGTCATATAAACTTCTTCTTGAAGATCTCCATTCAAGAAGGCATTTTTAACATCAAGCTAAGAAATATGCCACTGACGAATCGAAGCTACGACAATAAGAGTACGAATAGTAGTCATTTTTACAACCGGGGCAAATGTCTCCTCATAATCCATACCATACTGTTGAGAGTATCCTTTTGCAACCAGCCTAGCTTTGTATCGCTCAATAGACCCATCAGAATTAGTCTTGATCTTATACACCCAACGACAACCAACAACACTCTTACCAGGAGGTAGAGGAACCAGATCCCAAGTATCTGTCTTATGCAAAGCAGAAAGTTCCTCATCCATAGCTTGTTGCCAAAGCGGATCAAGAATTGCCTCTATATAGGAAAAGGGCTCAAAGAGACAATGAATAGAAGCTAAAAAGGAAGTAAATGATGAAGAATAACAAGAATAAGCAAAATCTGGTAGTTTTGTGGACTTATGAATGCGAATGGACTGACGTGGAGGTGGATCCACAATCTTAAATGACGTTTAAGGGGCTGTAGATGAGAATGGAGCTTCAGGTGTGCCAGAGAGTAAAGTACCAGTACCTACAGAGTTATGAGTACAAATTGATCGAGAGGATAACTTACTGCGTTCAACATGAGGAAGAAGAACGAAACAAGTACAACCAAAGACTCTAAATGAGGAATAATCAGGGATATACCTATATAACTTTTTAAAAGGAGATAGACCCGAACTATGAGAAGATAGAATTGTATTAATCAAACTTACAGCAGTAAGAACAGCTTCTCCCAAAAACTCACTAGGAACAAAAGCAGACAACAAGAGAGAACGAGCAGTTTCGACAATGTGCTTATATTTTCTTTCAGTAACACCATTTTGCTCAGGAGTATTTGTACATGAAGTTTGGTGGATGGTTCCATCTAAGGCAAACATTTGACAAAATTTATTAGAGGTATATTCCCCACCCAAATCACACCTAAAGCATTTGATCACAGCAGAATGTTGAGTTTTGATAAGAGCTCGAAAAGCTGCATATATCTCAAAGAATTCAGAACGATGTTTCATTAAATAAACCCAACAATAACGAGTATGATCATCAATAAAAGAAACATAATATCGAGACCCTCATTTTATGGCAACAGGAGAAGGTCCCCATACATCAGAATGAATCAAATCAAATGGTGAAGATGAAATAGAAATACTTTGATTAAAAGGTAATGCAGAAAATTTTGCGAGTTTACATCCACTACAATCTGAAATGTCACAAGTTTTCAAATTTCCTAAAGCTCCTGTGGATGCCAAAAATCTCAAACGAGAAGAGGAAACATGACCTAGATGGGAATGCCATAAATAAAAACTAGAAGATGAAAGACTCAAATGAAAGGAAGACAAATCAACAGTAGTAGCAGCAGCGGCAGCAACAACAACTGTCACTTTTAACTCATCCAAAATATATAGTCCATTCTCCCTACGACCTGTCCCAATCAGCTTCTGAGACTGCAGATCCTGTACACAACAAAAGGAACCAGAAAACATGACTAAATAATCATCAGAATCATATATTTGACCAACAGATACAAGATTTAATTTGAGTTTTGGAACAAAATAAACATTAGGGAGAGACAAGTGAGGTGTGACAACAGAACCAACACTTGCTAAGGGCATAGAAGTGCCATCAGCAGTCATAAGAGGAATGGAGGACAAAGGGGACACAAAGGTAAAAGATGAGGAATCTGGAGACATATGATGGGAAGTACCAGAATCCAAGACCCATTCAGAGTGTGACATACCTGAGGAACTATGAGGCAACTGACCTATGGAAGAAGTGAACATTATTTGTGGCTGCAAGGAGAGAAACTTTTGAAATTGCTCAGCCAAAGTATTAGGATCGGTAATAGAGCTTGGGGAAGCTACTGCTGCAATATTATGGTGTGGTGGTTTATAACCCTGAGGTGGTCGATGAGTATTAGATTGTGACTAACTGCCAGACTTCCAAGCTTAATTTTATTGTCTCAACTTAGGACACTGAGCCTTCCAATGACCTTTCTGCTTACAGAAACTGCACTCATCGAAGCCAACCCTTGTGTAAGGCTTGTTCTGATGATTAGAGAATGGCTTAGAAGGTACTGCTAGTACAGAAGGATTTGAATCAGAAAGAATTCCTTTTTCAGAATAAGACTTAAGACGTATTTCTTCAGCCAATAACTCACTGACAACAGAGTCAACAAAAGACAGTGGAGAATGATGCAGAATTGAACCTCTAAGTCCTTCGAAATCACTGCGAAGTGCTGTTAAAAATTATACCAATCATTGCTGCTCTCTACGTTTAATATAAGCACCACATGCTTTTAATTCTGCTGATTCTGTAAGAGCCAATTGATCCCAAAGATCTGTCATGGCAGAATAGAACTCCTGAATACTCATATTCTTCTGGTGAAGAGATCGTATGTCATTCTCTAACTGATACTGTTTTGCAAAATTTGATTGCGTGAATAACTGTTGCAGATGATCCCAAACCTCCTTTGCTGTCTCATACTTCGCCAACTGTGTACCTATAGAATGCTCAACAGAATTGTTGATCCAAGTAATGATCTTTGCATTGTTTGCTTCCCATGCATCTATCGAAGCAGTATCTCCTTCTTCAGTAATCTTAGGTACCACATAAGTTCCACTAACATATCCCCATATCTTTTTACCCTTAAGAAAATTTCTCATTACATAGCTTCAATACGAATAGTTCTTCCCATCTAACCTCACACTCACAGACTGAAGTGAATCATCTCTTTCAGTAGCCATAATCAACAGTCACAAAGAACCAGAATGCAAAAGCAGCGGAAAACAAAATACCAAATTGCAGAAACTAAACAGAGATTGCAGAAACTAAACAAATATCTTCTTGACAAAATACCAAAATAATTACAGAAACTGAACGCAAATACCAAATTGCAGAAACTGAAAGGAAGATGAAATACCAAAATAATTGCAGGAACTGAACGCAAATATCAAATTGCAGAAGCTGAAAAGAATATGAAATACCAAATTTTGCAGAAGCAGAAGACAAAATATCACTCCAAATTTTTTTATAAAGCTAGAATTCTGTGTTCGGGATTAAGCCTCGTTCCATAAAACCAGCTCTGATACCATGATAAAATAATTGAGATCAAATACAAAAAGGATACTAGAATTCTGAATAATCTGTATATTATGAATGTTTAGTCTTAACCTAAATACAAATAAAATATATATATGTTAAACTGAAAGTACTATTCTATTCTTAATAAATAAGAGTACATAAATATTATTTAACACTGATGACCAATGGCTGCGAAAGCTATACACGCTGAAAATTCTGCCATTCTTGTAGTGAGCTAGTACAATAAGAGGGAAACTACTCAGTGAAGAATTGTTAGCACCTAGAGCTAGCGATCGAGGATAGAGGGCTCAAGACTCACGACCTCTAGACTCACTGCTATTCTTTATAAAAATCCCTTTTCAAATGCCACTTCTTTCAAAACAAGTAACCTAAGAGAGTTCTTAGCACACCTATGACCTAACCTTGAGAAAAATCTTGGGTTTACTTATTCTCTTGGAAATTTGCTGACCAAACCCTATGAAAGAGCAATCCGAGGAGGCTGCTTGGAATTCTCTTGAAAGAAATTAGTTGCTTGTAGCTTTGGTTATCTACTTAAAACAATCATTATATGCCGAAAAACAATCATTAGCTTTGGTTCTCTTGTCAACATTAATGTCGTTACGCTTATTAATACAATATAAATATTTATGCCGCCTTGAAATTATTTCAGAGTAAGAAAATGACATGAAGGGAACTTGGCTTTTGACAATACATATAGTAACTTAACGGAATTTTTTTAAAAAAATTTATATCATAGTCTAGACTCTTAAAGACATGCAGACATCAAAATTGAACCATGATTTACACGTTATCCCACATAGTTTTTACTGAAACAAATCTTATTTAATTAATGAGCTTAATTAATCATGCATCCTCTATAAATGGATGAGTTCCCATATGCATTCTACTCCATCTTCTATCTTAACTCTCTCCATTCTAGCATCTTGTGTTAAACTACACTAGCAAAATATTTAGCTAGACATTTTGTGTGTGTAAGAACTCCTTAGTGTTGCAATCGAGGTTTAGAAAACACGAAGAAATGGCAGTGAAAGTGGCAGCAGCTTTCATTTTTATGTTGTTTCTCTTGAGCACAGCTTGCCAAGCAAAACTCTCCTCTGCATTTTACGATAAGTCATGTCCTAAAGCCGAAAGTGCTATCCGAACTGCCATCAGAACTGCAATTGCGAGAGAACGGAGGATGGCGGCGTCTCTCATTCGTCTACACTTTCATGATTGCTTCGTTCAGGTACTGTTGCAACTTGCAGCAATTGTTCTACTCTAGCTATTAACTCTGAGCAAGCACGTATTCTTCATGAATTATATTCCTCGTTTTTTCAGGGTTGTGATGCCTCAATTTTATTAGACGAAACTTCCTCTATTCAGAGTGAAAAGACTGCAGGAGGCAATAATAACTCTGTTAGAGGTTATGAAGTCATAGATAAAGCAAAATCTAAAGTAGAGAAGATATGTCCGGGAGTTGTATCTTGTGCAGATATCATTGCTGTGGCCGCAAGAGATGCGTCTGCTTATGTGAGTGTGTGTGTGTAAATAATTCATCTCTTTATTTTTGTTAGTGTTTCAAGTTACCAAATCATTATATCTAATCTATGATTACTCTAAGAAATATCACAGGTGGGTGGTCCGTCTTGGGCAGTGAAGTTCGGAAGAAGAGATTCAACCACTGCAAGTCGAACTTTAGCCAACGCAGAACTACCTGCTTTCTTTGACAGGCTAGACAGACTTATATCCCGCTTTCAAAAGAAAGGCCTTACTGCAAGGGACATGGTTGCATTGTCAGGTTGGCACCCGTAACCGACATAAGATGGCTTTGATAAGAATACCTTAACGTATCTTGAATACTAAATTCCTGATGCTAAATATATTCGTTTTCGGGTGCAGGTTCTCATACGTTAGGACAAGCTCAATGCTTTACATTCCGTGACAGGATTTACAATGCTAGCAATATCGATGCTGGATTCGCTAGCACTCGCAAGAGACGTTGTCCCCGTGCTGGTGGCCAGGCAAATTTGGCTCCGCTCGATTTAGTCACACCCAATTCTTTTGACAACAATTACTTCAAGAATTTGATGCGAAACAAGGGCCTCCTTCAATCAGATCAAGTTCTTTTCAATGGAGGCTCCACAGACAGCATTGTCTCAGAATACAGCAGGAATCCTGCGAAATTCAGCTCTGATTTTGCATCTGCCATGATCAAAATGGGAGACATCCGTCCACTCACTGGATCAGCCGGGCAGATAAGGAGGATTTGCAGTGCTGTCAACTAGTTTTTCCCTTTTTGCTTGAATTGTTTTTTTCATGTGTGCAGGCGCCCCCAGCTAGTTTCGTTTGGAAGCCTGGTTGTTGTTGTCGTCGTCGTCAAGTGTGCATATAAATGCATGTGTGATTTGTTTTTCTCGAATTGTCAATTCTTTTATGTTTTGAAGATTAAAGTAATAAAGAAGGAAAATTCTTCATTTCCCATCTTATTTTATCCGTTTACGTTTCCTTGACTTGAGTTATTTTGTTCCTTTTTTAAGGATACATTAAAAAGGATAATTTACAAAGCCATATAAATCCAGAACCATTAAGATTGGCGGCAGGAGCAAAAAAGCATGGTTACAAGACCTAATTAATTCATCCCTGATACACTCCAAGGCTCCGGTCATGGATTGGATAAATCAACTCACAGGTTAGCTCAACTTTTGATTTTTTTAACAATACTTGACACGATGTTATTTTAGTAAAAAAAAAATAGTTCAACGTGAAACCTGATCAAATCCAGACTCTTGGTAAACGATTCAACCAGGTTTTATAACTATGAAACAGAAAACAAACAAGAGTAACAATACAATTAGCTCGCTAATGAACACAAGATTCAAAGCGCATAAACTCTGCGTAGCTTCAAGGAGATGGGGTTATGCTTTTTGTAAGCAAAACCATGGCTCGAATTGCGAATACTCCTAACTTCTACATTGTAGAGAATCACATAAGCACATAAAGGCAAACACTGGCTGATTGTTCAAGAATCTTGGCTAATATCTATACAACGAGAAGGCACGCCTTACATCACTCAACAGATTAATATGTTCAGTACCTGCAGCCTCCACAATTGACTAACTCAATCTTTACAGACGTTGATTAGTTTCTTGTCTCAAGTTATCACCTAATTTTGTTTTTAATCAATCAATCCTTTGCCCAACAAATTTAAACGTCAATACTTTTTTGCCATTTTGCCAAAAAACCAACGATTTTACCACGGCTCCTTCCTTCCCTTTTCCTTCTTCTCTGCCTTTTGTGTCCAGAAGATAATACTAATAAAAAAAAATGTTTTCTGATGTTCCCACAGCATCTGGCCTGTCATTCCTTTGTCAAATTAAGATGTTAAATTATGCAGTCATTATTATACAGCATCACACATTATCACATTTTTAAGGAATCAATTCACTTCCATAATTGTGAGACATGACTCAGGGACTAATTTATTAAAGGGCTTGAATCATTAATCATTAGGCAATTCACTTATTCTATTTAATACACCGAGGTGCATGATGCGTCATCTCTCATCCCAAATCCATCATGGTTATCCGCCGTAATCTCTCGGGACTTTAGAAATATACTAATTGGCATGTGTTTAAACAATAATCTTAATTATTCTCAATCAAGATATTATAAGGAAGACAATTTTTTAAATTGAATACAATAGCAGAAACCATAGCGTTATAGAGATCAAGAATTACAAACGTGCTTTTGTTTCCATCATCAGTGTTTAATTTTCCCACTGCTTTCTGCAATACCTGGTTGTGAATCTTGGAGTTTTTGTTGGATTCTTCATCGCACTTCTGATATGAATTTGGTGGAATTATGTGGAGAGGCAAGCATCCTATAACTGTTATGTTGCTACTACAACTTTTTTCACTCCTAGACGATTAATACGTTGTAGGTCTGCAGCGAGCTGGTTGACAAGTCCTTCAGTGAAAGCAGGCAGTCCCTATCATGTAAAAAAAATGCAAAAAATACAAGTTAAAAAGCTACATATTCATCGTAAAAAATACTGGTAAAACTTTGTTTATTCAGGGTAAGAACTACTCACATCGTTGGAACCTTTTTTTGGCAGCAGAGTAGAATGAATAGTCATTGATTCAGTAGAAAACCAGAGCAACTGAACTATCAAGGTCACATTGACTATATACATTTTCTTGTCGTGAATAATAGTATTCAACTTTGATGCCTGCATGCCAATCCTTCATTAATGAACACTTTCTTGTCGTGAACAATTTTTTTTGCCTGCAACCAAAAACTATGAAATAGTAATCCAAGACCTAGTCTGGGATTAGTATGTTAGAGGATCTAGGTTATGAGGTTAATATTTTGAGTTACCAAGATCACTTAGATCAATTTTGTTTGGAAATATATTTTTTTAGAAAAGATAAATCAACTTTAAATAAAAATCATGATACAATTTTTTGAATAAGTTTAACTGAATAAATATCCCAATCAAATTGAAGTTGTTATAATTATAAAATGTTAAGAATTATCCCACTTTTCTTAAGTAAAAAGTCCTCCATTGAATAAATATATATAAAAAAAACAGCAAGAATATTTATGATTTGTTGAAAAATTAAAATTATCTTAAATAAAAAAAGTCCTCCATTGAATAAATGTATATAAAAAAGACAATAAGAATATTTATGATTTAATAAATATCTAAATTAGATTAAAGTTGTTATAATTATAAGATGTGAATTGTCATCCACTTTTCTTAAATAAAAAAAGTCCTTCATTTGAATAAATATAAAAAAAGACAACAAGAATATTTATGATTTGTTGAAAAATTAAAATTAAAATTAAAATTAAAATCAGAGAAAGATGGTGATTTGTTGACATCTTGGCTTCTGACCTTGTACGTGTATATATCTTACCAAAGCTGTTTTTTTATGTTCATAATTCTTCACGTAAGATGGAACTCTTTTGACTTGGATGCCACTAGAAGAACCCTAGCTAGGTCCAAACAATGACCAGGTAAAGAGATTGGGTCATTAGGTTTGTTGGGTTTCCTAGTTAGTGGGCCCATAGTGAATTGTTGGGCAATTACTGATATTGTTAAATAAAAATATTCTCTACTTTAAATTTATATTATGGAAAAGTAGTCTATATTTGTACATATGGAAAAGTTATGTTTAAATTTATTTTTAGTATTATCCACTTTATTATTATTATTATTAAATTTTATGCTAAAATAAATAAATAAAATACAAGAAAATTCAAAGTTGTATATCTTAATTTAGCTCCCACTAAAACACAGACCTTAATCACTATATTACTACGTTAAATACAGGTTTAACCTTAACAGCAAATAATTGCTCAACAAAATCTAAAATCTTACATTTTTTTATCGTACTGCTAGTACGAGAAACAGTGAAACTAGTTTCTGATGAATTGGTCTTACTTGGGCTAATAATGATGAGAGAGACCTAAATTGATGACTTTAGAAGACTCTTTCAAAATTAGAAAGCCTCGTACAGAGCTAATTCTGAACACACCTAGCCTTGAGAATTCATGGGTTTACTTTATTATGCTCATGGCATTTTTCTCAACAAAAACCTATGAAGGAGCAAACAAAAAAGAGGATGCTTGGTTCTTTTTCCCCGCCATTAGGGAGAGATTTCCAGGCATTAATTTGTTAGAAAGAGTACTCTTTTTTCTTGCAAAAATATGTACAAATCATAAAAATTATCCTTAAATCATCAGATGGAGAAATTAAGATTATGGCTTTGCGGCTCTTGTCATAATTGTACTCGTGCATATTAAAACGAAAATAAATATTTATGCCGCCTTGAGAAATCATGTAAGAAAATGATTTGATGACAACTTGGCTTAATTTGACAGCACATATATAGTAACTTACCAAAATTATTTATTTAATTAAATCATAGTGATCTAGAGTTGAAACTCTCAACGACATGCAGACATCAAAATTGGACCATGACAATACATACACGTTGTATCGTGGCATAGGTTTTACCCGGACAAACCTTAATATAACGTGCATGATCATGCTCTATAAATGGATGAGTTCCCTTGTATTCTTCTCCATCTTTCAATCTTAAGTCTAATTCTCTCAATCCTATAACATCTTGTGTTAAACTACACTAGCAGGATTAGCTTGACATTTTGTGTGTGTAAGAACTACTTAGTGTTGCAATCGAGGTTGAGAAAACACGAAGAAATGGCAGTGAAAGTGGCAGCAGCTTTCATTTTTATGCTGTTTTTCTTGACCACAGCATGCCAAGCAAAGCTCTCCTCTACATTTTACCACAAGTCGTGTCCTAATGCAGAAAGTGCTATCCGAACTGCCATCAGAACTGCAATTGCGAGAGAACGGAGGATGGCGGCGTCTCTCATTCGCCTGCACTTTCATGATTGCTTCGTGCAGGTATTTTGGAAACTATATATGGCAGCCATTGTTCCAGTCTAGTATTTAACTTTGATCTAGAAATTTACTCCATGAATTATTCCTTCTTTTTTTTCAGGGCTGTGATGCCTCGATCTTGCTAGACGAAACTTCCTCTATCAAGAGTGAAAAGACTGCAGGAGCCAACAAGAACTCTGCCAGAGGCTATGAAGTCATAGATAAAGCAAAAGCTGAAGTAGAGAAGATATGTCCTGGAGTGGTATCTTGCGCGGATATCATTGCTGTGGCAGCAAGAGACGCATCTGCTTATGTGAGTATATAATCAATCCACCTCCTTATCTTTTGTTTGCATTTCAAGTTACAAATTCAAGATCGTTAATTAGTTTTAAAAAATGTGGCAGGTGGGTGGTCCATCTTGGGCAGTGAAGCTTGGAAGAAGAGATTCAACTACAGCAAGTCCAACTTTAGCCATCACAGAACTACCTGCCTTCTCTGACGACCTGGGGAGGCTTATTTCTCGCTTCCAGCAGAAAGGCCTCACTGCAAGGGACATGGTTGCTTTGTCAGGTTGGAACTTGTAACCAACACACATAAGAAGCCTTGGTTATCATTATCATGATGATGAATATTAATTCCTGATGCTAAAATCATTCATTTTGCGATGCAGGTTCGCATAGTCTAGGACAGGCTCAATGCTTTACATTCCGTGATAGGATACACAGTGACAATAATATCGATGCTGGGTTCGCTAGCACTCGCAAGAGGCGTTGTCCACTTGTTGGTAGCGACTCAACTTTGGCTCCACTCGATTTGGTCACACCCAATTCTTTTGACAACAATTACTTCAAGAACTTGATGCAAAAGAAGGGTCTCCTGCAATCAGATCAAGAACTTTTCAGTGGAGGCTCCACAGACAGCATTGTCTCAGAATACAGCAGGAATCCTGCAAAATTCAGCTCTGATTTTGCATCTGCCATGATCAAAATGGGAGACATCAGTCCACTCACTGGAACAGCCGGGCAGATAAGGAGGATTTGCAGTGCTGTCAACTAGTTTTTCTTTTTCTTGAAATCATTCGCTTAATAAAGTGTGCAGAGGCATGTCTTAATTATTTTGTCAATTGTTCATTCTTTAAATTTGTCAAGTATAACTTAATAATAAAGAAAATTCGTTTCATTGCTTATCATTAATTTTCGTCTTTTGACGGTCTTCATCATACCCTCTCATCTGGATCCTAGCAAGTACTCCTCAGGCCTTTGGCCTTTAATCAGTGGAATTGATTGTTCAAGAACAAGAGAAACAAAAGATTGAAGAACGCGCATAGCTAGATTATTTTTGCCTTTCAATTTTAATGACGGGTCCCAGAGTATTCCACTTGGGTCCCCCTTGAACATGCATGCATGGCCCAATTAACCCTTACCTTTGAATTTCTGCCTTCAATCATGAAAATGAGTACCTTTTTGTCTTCATTTTTTGTTTCAAATTTTAATGATGTTTTTTTATTGGGCAATATTTGATAGATGGGGATGAATTAATTATATTCCTATGATTTTTTTTATAGCGATACCAAATTTTCAAGGAAGTGAAAATGTCATTGTCTGACTTATACAAATTTTCTAATTAGATCTTTACTATAATCTATTAAATTGTTGTTAATGTTTATTTTAAATAGGTACATGACATCCTTATTATCACGAGACTCTCAATATTTAAAAAATTTAAAAATATGAAAGAAATTGAAATTTTAAAATAAAACAAAAAAGGAAATGAAAATTAACTTAAGATGTAAATAATATTATGGGAGGAAAGATCTCCGTTCAATTTTTGAAAATTTTTATAGGTGGTTTCAATTTTTTTTAGATGTTTCAATTTCTTACATTTTTTTTAATTAATTAATTTTTTATTTTTTAATTCGATGTTTAAGAGATGTTTTTGCTTGAAAAGGGACAAAAAAAGAAGAAGATACGAATGTACAAGAACATGTGATAGTGATTTGTTTTTTTAAAAAAAGAATACATAGTAAAATATACCCACATTATATCCCTATATATATAGTAAAATATTAATTAAACTAAGATTTAATTAAAATTGAAGAGAGAAGAAATCAAAACACAAAACAATTATATATAAATTCAATCAATATTTAAAACAAACAAAAAAAAATTGACAATTAGAAGAAGGGAGCATTAATAAATAAACATTCCAATACTTGTAAGCATGAATAAAGAAAAACGAGGCCGGGGTAGAGACGGAGTATACCAGTTCCCATGAGATGAATTGATTAGGAAAAGAGCATTAATAAATAAACATTCCAATACTTGTAAGCATGAATAAAGAAAAACGAGGCCGGGGTAGAGACGGAGTATACCAGTTCCCATGAGATGAATTGATTAGGAAAATGGTTAAGATATCACTTCCGACAAAGGACTTTTCTCCTTTGTTTTTTTGTGGTAAAAAGGCAAGAAATCAATTAAATATCTAACTTTTCTAATTAGGATCACTGGCGCTAACATTTCATGTAGCTGCTGTGTAAAATCACTTCTGCTGACCAATGGCTGCGAAAGCTATACACGCTGAAAATTCTGCCATTCTTGTAGTGAGCTAGTACAATAATTAAGAGGGAAACTACTCAGTGAAGAATTGTTAGCACCTAGAGCTGGCGATCGAGGATAGAGGGCTCAAGACTCATGACCTCTAGACTCACTGCTATTCTTTATAAAAATCCCTTTTCAAATGCCATTTCTTTCAAAACAAGTAACCTAAGAGAGTTCTTAGCACACCTATGACCTAACCTTGAGAAAAATCTTGGGTTTACCTATTCTCTTGGCATTTTGCTGACCAAACCCTACGAAAGAGCAATCCGAGGAGGCTGCTTGGAATTCTCTTGAAAGAAATTAGTTGCTTGTAGCTTTGGTTATCTACTTAAAACAATCATTAGATGCCGAAAAACTAAGGATATATAGACATTATGTTCTCTTGTCAACATTAATGTCGTTACGCTTATTAAGACAATATAAATATTTATGCCGCCTTGAGACATGAAGGGAACCTGGCTTTTGACAATAGTACATAGTAACTTACCAGAATTTTTTTTTTTATTTATTTATATCATAATCTAGACTCTTAAAGACATGCAGACATCAAAATAGAACCATGATTTACACGTTATCCCAATTGCATAGTTTTTAATGAAACAAATCTTAGTTAATTAATGAGCTTAATTAATCATGCATCCTCTATAAATGGATGAGTTCCCATATGCATTCTACTCCATCTTCTATCTTAACTCTCTCCATTCTAGCATCCTGTGTTAAACTACACTAGCAAAATATTTAGCTAGACATTTTGTGTGTGTAAGAACTGCTTAGTGTTGCAATCAAGGTTGAGAAAACACGAAGAAATGGCAGTGAAAGTGGCAGCAGCTTTCATTTTTATGCTGTTTCTCTTGAGCACTACCGCATGCCAAGCAAAACTATCCTCTGCATTTTACCACAAGTCGTGTCCTAAAGCAGAAAGTGCTATCCGAACTGCCATCAGAACTGCAATTGCGAGAGAACGGAGGATGGCGGCGTCTCTCATTCGTCTCCACTTTCATGATTGCTTCGTGCAGGTACTGTTGCAACTTGCAGCAATTGTTCTACTCTAGCTATTAACTCTGAGCAAGCACGTATTCTTCATGAATTATATTCCTCGTTTTTTCAGGGTTGTGATGCCTCAATTTTATTAGACGAAACTTCCTCTATTCAGAGTGAAAAGACTGCAGGAGGCAATAATAACTCTGTTAGAGGTTATGAAGTCATAGATAAAGCAAAATCTAAAGTAGAGAAGATATGTCCTGGAGTTGTATCTTGCGCGGATATCATTGCTGTGGCAGCAAGAGACGCATCTGCTTATGTGAGTATATAATCAATCCACCTCTTTATCTTTTGTTTGCATTTCAAGTTACAAATTCAAGATCGTTAATTAGTTTTAAAAAATGTGGCAGGTGGGTGGTCCATCTTGGGCAGTGAAGCTTGGAAGAAGAGATTCAACTACAGCAAGTCCAGCTTTAGCCATCACAGAACTACCTGCCTTCTTTGACGACCTGGGGAGGCTTATTTCTCGCTTCCAGCAGAAAGGCCTTACTGCAAGGGACATGGTTGCATTGTCAGGTTGGCACCTGTAACCGACATAAGATGCCTTTGATAAGAATACCTTAACGCATCTTGAATAGTAAATTCCTGATGCTAAATATATTCGTTTTCGGGTGCAGGTTCTCATACGTTAGGACAAGCTCAATGCTTTACATTCCGTGACAGGATTTACAATGCTAGCAATATCGATGCTGGATTCGCTAGCACTCGCAAGAGACGTTGTCCCCGTGCTGGTGGCCAGGCAAATTTGGCTCCGCTCGATTTAGTCACACCCAATTCTTTTGACAACAATTACTTCAAGAATTTGATGCGAAACAAGGGCCTCCTTCAATCAGATCAAGTTCTTTTCAATGGAGGCTCCACGGACAGCATTGTCTCAGAATACAGCAGGAATCCTGCGAAATTCAGCTCTGATTTTGCATCTGCCATGATCAAAATGGGAGACATCCGTCCACTCATTGGATCAGCCGGGCAGATAAGGAGGATTTGCAGTGCTGTCAACTAGTTTTTCCCTTTTTGTTTGAATTGTTTTTTTCAAGTGTGCAGGCGCCCCCAACTAGTTTCGTTTGGAGGCCTGGTTGTTGTCGTCGTCGTCGTCAAGTGTGCATATAAATGCATGTGTGATTTGTTTTTCTCGAATTGTCAATTCTTTTATGTTTTGAAGATTAAAGTAATAAAGAAGGAAAATTCTTCATTTCCCATCTTATCGGATAAATCAACTCACAGTTTAGCTCAACTTTTGATTTTTTTAATAATACTTGACACGATGTTATTTTAGTTTAAAAAAAATAGTTCATCGTGAAACCTGGTCAAATCCAGACTCTTGGTAAACGATTCAACCAGGTTTTATAACTATGAAACAGAAAACAAACAAGAGTAACAATACAATTAGCTCGCTAATGAACACAAGATTCAAAGCGCATAAACTCTGCCTAGCTTCAAGGAGATGGGGTTATGCTTTTTGTAAGCAAAACCATGGCTCGAATTGGAACTATACTCTTAACTTCTACAATGAAGAGTAATCACATAAGCACGTATAAAGGCAAACACTGGCCGATTGTTCAAGAATCTTGGCTAATATCTATACACCGAGAAGGCACGCCTTACATCACTCAACAGATTAATATGTTCAGTACCTGCAGCCTCTACAATTGACTAACTCAATCTTTACAGACGTTGATTAGTTTCTTGTCTCAAGTTATCACCTAATTTTGTTTTTTATCAATCAATCCTTTGCCCATCAAATCTAAAGGTCAATACTTTTTTGCCATTTTGCCAAAAAACCAACGATTTTATCAAGGCTCCTTCCTTCCCTTTTCCTTCTTCTCTGCCTTTTGTGTCCAAAAGATAACACTAATAAAAAAAAAATGTTTTCTGGTGTTTCCACAGCATCTGGCCTGTCATACTGTTGTCAAATTAAGATGTTAAATTATGCAGTCATTATTATACAGCATCACACATTATCACATTTTTAAGGAATCAATTCACTTACATAATTGTCAGACATGACTCAGGGACTAATTTATTAAAGGGCTTGAATCATTGATCATTAGGTCAATTCACTTATTCTATTTAATATCACCGAGGTGCATGATGCGTCATCTCATCCCAAATCCATCATGATTATCCGCCGTAATCTCTCGGGACTTTAGAAATATACTAATTGCATGTACGTGAAAGTTTAAACAAAAATCTTAATTATTCTCAATCAAGATATTATGAGGAAAAATTTTTAAATTGAATACAATCACAAGACATGAAACTGAATATGGACTGTATATAATGTACGACTTTTTAGTTGAATTAAAGTCGAATATAAGGAACCATCCTCAAGCTGTTAGATCATTGTTAAGAGAACCTTGAAGAAATGAATAAATTGCATTCCAGCCATTGTCCGAAGGGTGTGCCAGATCGAAAAAGAAAGATGACTTGGGATTCGAGCACAGTCCTTCCGCTGAGCATATGTGCTCAACAGTCTTCGAGCAACATGGCTGCAATGGGTTCTTGTGCTCGGTATTTGCTGTGACAAGGAGAAAGAAGAAAGGTTAATCAATGATTAACTTGAGATGCATATAAAAAAAATTGTGGTTGAAAAAACATGAACAGAAATTACCTGCATCCTGTCTGAATTGGTCAATAGCAGAAACCATAGCGTTATAGAGATCAAGAATTACAAACGTGCTTTTGTTTCCATCATCAGTGTTCATTTTTTCCACTGCTTTCTGCAATGCCTGGTTGTGAATCTTGGCGTTCTTGTTGGATTCTTCATCGCACTTCTGATATGAATTTGGTGGAATTATGTGGAGAGGCAAGCATCCTACAACTGGTAATGTTGCTACTACAACTTTTTTCACTCCTAGACGATTAATACGTTGTAGGTCTGCAGCGAGCTGGTTGACAAGTCCTTCAGTGAAAGCAGGCAGTCCCTATCATGTAAAAAATGCAAAAAATACAAGTTAAAAAGCTACATATTCATCGTAAAAAATACTGGTAAAACTTTGTTTATTCAGGGTAAGAACTACTCACATCGTTGGAACCTTTTTTGGCTGCAGAATAGAATGAATAGTCATTGATTCCAGTAGAAACCAGGGCAACTGAACTATCAAGGTCACATTGACTGCATACATTTTCTTTGAGTAGCTGTTCAAACTGATCGATCTGGACTGTCAGACTGTCTTTCGCCCATGTGGGGAAAACACCACTGCCTCCATATGCAAAGTTTAATCCTTGCTGAATACTTTTTGATGTATCTCTCAGTTGATAAGGGGTAGGTGATTCTATTCCCAGAAATGATGCTGCACATATGTATATTTCATGAATGCAAATGAGGAAAAAAATGTGTTAATATGATTTAATAACTAGGTGACATATTATAATTGTAATAGGAAAACAAATTCCATATGACCCGACCTCTCAGGTAATAAAGTGGTCGAGTTAACCCTTAATCAACCCGATTCTATCTCAAAACAACATTGTTTAAGCTGTTCTATAAATTTCTTACACCGATAATGATCTTTATCGTATTTAGGTTATAGGTTGGTCGATTTAACCCCCCTACAGGCTAGTCCTGGTTTGATACATTTGGTTTTGTACTCTCTTCATTCTAAAAATAAAAAGAACAATTAAAGAAAGAAGAAAGGAGCACGAGAGAAAAGTCATTAAGCACCTATATGGTCAGTAAGGACACGACCATCGGAGGCTCGACCATTTGGTTTACCAGGAAATGTTTTACCAAAAGGTTCTTTCCATGGACCCCTGACATTCTTTGGCCAATTTCCAGTATCAACATAGGAGTCTCCAAAAACAAAGAGTTTTGGAGAGCCCTTGGGACAATTTTGAGCTGAAATACCAAAGAAAAACAATGAATGATTAATTATCAGAAATCACTAATTATGTGTTAATTCAAGACTCAAAACTAATACAGGGAAATATAAGGTAAGTATTTTGAGATAAATTAATCGGTCGTCTAACCTGTAGAAATATCAGCGATGGATAAAAGAAGCAAACCAACCAAGAAGATTCCTTTCCCCTCCATTGGAAAAACAAAGACAAGGAGAGAAAGAGCTTTATAAAATTGCAGTTATGGCGGAGTAGTTTTAGAGAACAATCATTCTTGTGTAGGGTTTCCCTCCGGGACTCTTGCATGGAAGTTTTGAAGGTTGATGAGTTTAGCTGGATCACTCCAGCTTTTAGACAATTAGGCACACTCTAAATTTGGTTCTTTTTGTCTTTTTTTATGGAAACATCTTGTCAGAATGTTGTGGTTTCCTGTCATTGCCACTTAAAAACTGGTGTGCTTGCATGAATTTCATCACCAAATGAGGATTGATCTCTATCCTGTAATGCCAACCTGGAAATCTGGTTTGTTTACCCTCCTAGCTGATAAATTATCAACGGGGACAGCTTCTTTGAGGTAATAATACAACTGGTTTGGAAGTAAAAATATTTGTAAAATTGAAAATTCTCTATTGCCATCCATGCAAGTGATTTTTTTTTAATGAAATCGTTCTTAGTTGTACTTTTGATTGTTGCATGTGATGTGGTATAAATTTTAATCTTAATTATATAAGGAATTGATAATAAAAATTTTATGGTTTAGGATTGTTTTTGTCAATTAATGAAAACCTTATAGAATTAGAAATCATCTATATGTTAAAACCAAGACATATCGTCTATAAATATATGTCTAGGCTTATTTTTTAGCGTGTCAAAGTGCGAAGTGCTACAATGATGGATCATATTTAAGATCTGGGTTTGAAAGTTCTCAAAATGTATTGATTCTATAACTATAGTATGTGTGTGTGGGTGTGTGGGTGTGTGTGTGTGTATCATTTAGTATATAAAGAAAATTGTGTAGCATCTAAATTAATCTGTAATTATAAAGGAGGAAAGAAATCTGAGAAAATAAATTATTAGTATATAAAGGAAAGGACAAATCACCTTCCTAGTAGCTAGATGATCTGATCAACAATCAACTCTTACAATATAATTTTCTTCTTAATTGTATAATTTTATCCTAATCATCTGAAGATCCTAATAGAGTCGATGAAGTGAAGATTTCAGAGACGAATAGACTTGATGCCAACCATTCTGTGCAGGATGTACCATGTCCCAGAAGACAGACAACTCCGGCTTCTCGCATACCACATACGTCTTTGCCCCATTCTTGTCAACGTTTCCACATGAGTAGTTGCTTGTCACGCCCACACAACATGGCGTAAGAAAACTCCTCAACTTCAAGTTTCCTGCAAGGCGTGCGGTATTCAATTTGGACATGAATGCAGTATACAGATCCAGTGTTTCGTACATGTGTTTTCCGCTCTCATTGTTCATCCTTTGTATTGCTTGCTGCAATTTCTGGTTGTGAAACTTGGAGGCAGTGTTCCAACTTTCACTGCAATTCTGATATGAAGAGAAGGCTGTCAATATCGGCAGGCATCCAAGAGGCTGCAATGCTGTTACTGCTATTTTTCGCACTCCGAAACCATTTATTCTTTTCAGGTTGGCAGAAAGCTGGTTGATTAGTGATGTTGTGAAGGCTGGCAAATCCTACAATATGATAACAAGATACTGTTTTGTTATATAGTTCTCTCAGAGTTATCATCCTGATTTTATTTTAACTGATTAAACAGCTGGTTAATAGATCATAAGTTGATGCTAAGAATAAATTAAAGATTGCGATTATGTTGTACTGCAGCAAATTACGCCTACCCTACCTCCGCAAGCTCAAAACAAAAAGTAGTTTACCAAACTCACCTGAAAGTTGCCATTTCTTTGAATATAAGTAGTGTAGTCATTGCCTGCTAGGGACACCAGGACAATGGAGGAATTAAGGTCTTGTTTGGTGTAAACTTTTTCTTCAAGCAGTTGTTGAAAGAAATCAATTTGGGTAGCCATATTTGGTGCATTGATGAATGTATCAAAGACTCCAGTTCCTCCAAATGCAAAGTTCATCCCAAATTGTAGACCAGATTTTTCTACAGTTTTTCTCCATGTGTAAGGGACTGGAGATGTTATACCAAGAAATGAAGCTGCAAACCATGAATTCCAAATATAAATTTACACTCATGTCACTCATCTAGGATTGAGAATTCACTATAAAAAAAATGCCTACCTATGTAATCTGTCAAGACACGACCATCAGAGAATCTACCAGCTGGTTTACCAGGAAAAGTGAATCCATAAGGCTCTTTCCAGGAAGCTGCAAATTTCTCCCAGTTCCCGGTATCTGCATAGGAATCCCCAAATACAAAAAGCTTCACTGATCCATTGTCATGGTGTCCACTCACAAGACCTTCTGCAACAACTAAAGCCAATGGATTATAAGCTTATAATTAACAAAGCATGATTTTAAACAAAGAGGAAGAAAAAATAATCCCATCTATAAATTGCAAAAAAAAAATGTACTAATATAACCTGAAAACATTATGTAAGAGAAACAGAATAGGGCAAACAAGAAGTGGATGAAGTGAACTTGTTTCTCCATTGAAGAGCAAGCAGTTGTTGAAGTATATATGGAGTATGGGAGTGTATATATAATATATATGAAGGGAAATGGAGGAGATCAAAGTCACATTAATTTAAGGCATTTCTCTCTGCATAATTGACATGTGGAGTGTTCTATCTGGTTTCTGGAAAGTACAAACCAAGCTAAGCAAATGTTTGGTTGAACTAATTCATCAGTACTCTAAGAACCAAGTAAGGAAATTATGGACACTTTCTGTGAAAGGTTAGGATACCAGAGTCAAGACTATAGCTTTCTTTTCCTTTTGATCTTTCCTTTGTTAGTGGTGTGTGTTAGCGTATATCAATGAACATTTCCATTCAAAAGTTAAAATATATTATATAATTTTTTAATATTTTTTTAAATAAAAATTATTTAAACTTAAAACTTGGATTTACATCTTCTTTAACTATTCTTATGTACAACATTAAATGAGCATTTATGGCATCATAAATAAGGTCTACGTGGCTTTGCTACTCTTGATGCTATAGAGTTCTTGTTATAGTTCTCTTGAGAGGCTAGAAATTGTTTGGTTTGAGCAAATGGGATGAATACATGGAATATTAAGAATTGTTCATCTTCTAAGGAAGTGAGGGGAGAACTTTTCCATCCTTGAGGGGATAAAATTTAGTAATTAGGGGCAAATGAGAATAGTTTTTACATTTTAAGGATCAATTTGTAAGTATTTTTTAAAAATACTCAAGTCACCCCTTCGCACCCAAGTCTCCAGTCCACCCCTGGAGTCTTCTAGTTACTTCCATGCGTTTGTTTCTTTGGAGCTAAGTCATCTAAAAGTATCGATTTTGAGGTATTGACAACGAGAGAGAAAAAATAGTGTGATGTATTTTTTTTTAATTTTATTTACCAAAAAAAAAAAATAGGGGGAGAAGCTAATTCACACAAATATATAGAGTGAGAGTAGATTATTAATTTGCGACACCCTACAGAACCGGTCAAATTTTTCTTGTACATAGAAGGAATATTAAAATATTGTTAATATTTTTTTTAATAAAAAAAAATTTAAATTGTATGAGGGTTAATTTGATATAACTCAATTGAATATGCGGATTCAAAAGCATTCTATACAACTCATAAAAACATAGTTTAACTAAAAAAAATTTAAGATGAAATATTTTTTTATATTAAGATAACAATTTATTGGATTTACTTGGGTCAACCCGGGTTAAAATGTCAAATCCGCAACATGAGTTATGAAACTATGATAATCTCATAAAACGCAAATTAAAATAAATTATAAAGCCTAGTTATTAATAAAATCAATGTTAAAGGATGAAATTAAAAAAAATCAATTAAAAATGACTTAAAAAAGCAACTCGAGTTAATTAGTCAAGTCCGCAACCTGAGTCATAAGACTAAGATAATCTCATGGAAAGCAAATTGATTAAAAAAGAAATCAATTAAAAAAAGAGTATAAAAAACAACCCAAGTCGTTCCTCTAAACCTATGACCAGGATCATCAGACCGAGATAACCTCATACAAAGAAAATTAAAAAATAACATGATATAACCCGATTTAACCTGGGTTAACATACCAAATTCACAACTTTGGTCATGAGATTGACATAGTCTCATAAAGAGCTAATCAAAACAAATTATGAAATTCAATTATCAATCACTAATGTTGGACTTAATGTTGAATGATAAAATTTGTAAAACTTTTAATTAAAAAATGACATAAAAAATGAGCCAAGTGAACCTGGATTAACTCGTTAAACACTATTTTTGGATTATGAGGTCGAAATAACCTAATAGAAAAATCAAAATAAATCATGTAACATAATTCCTAATTAAACACAAAATTAAATGATGAAATTGAAGGAAAAAAGTCAATTAAAAAAAAGTTGAGTTAATTTGGTTAACCTATCAAACTCGCGATCTGGGTTATGAGATGGGGACAACTCGATAAAAAGAAAACTCAATGTTGAAGGACGCATGACTTAAATCATGAGACCAAGATAACTTCTTAGAAAGAAAATAAAAACAACACGATTTAACCGTGGTTAAAATGCCAAAATCAACAACCCTGATTATAAGACCATGATATTCCCATAAAAAAAATTAAAATAGATTATAAAGCTTAATTCTTAATCGATTCAGTGTTGAATAATGAAATTGAACAAAAAAATCAATTAAAAATAAGACACAAAAACAACCCGAGTTTACTCGATTAACCCTTTAAGCATTATTCTCGAGTAATGACGCCGAAATAACATAATAGAAAGTAAACAAAATAAATCATGAAATTTAATTCAACCAAATATTAAAGGATGAAACTGAAAAAAAAATTAATTAAGAAAAAAAATCATAATTAACTGGGTTAACTCATCAAATTAGGTTAACTTGCTAAACTTATGATCCGTGTCATAAAAATATAATAACTTAATAAAAAATAAATTTAATATTTAAAAGTGAAATTAAAAAAAAAATATTGATGAAAAAAAAAATATATTTCAAATGAATAGCATCTCGTGAGAAAAGGGTACAGGAAAATTTCTTCTAATTAATAATAAACAAACCACTTTTTTCACAAGAAATAAAAGAAAATATATTTTAAGAAAAATTAATGCATTTATATATCATTTAATTATTTTGAAAAAGAAAAAATAAACAATAAAAAAAAACATCTCTACTTTCTTGAAATAAATAATATCAAATTACTATTTCTCATTTCATTTTTTTTTTTTTTTTGCTAGCTTTATAGTATTTTGCTTTCTGTATTTGAAAGCGACAGGACGATTTCATTTTAATTGGTCGGCTTTGCTTCTATCTCTTGAAGTCTAAACACGAATCACATTATAATAAACAGATTAACAGAGAGAGACAGATGACAATACTCATCTCTTGATCAAAGCCTCAAGTTTCAGGTCTGTCAATGGGTTTTCTATTTCTTGTCTGTTCATTCTCTCTGGTTGATATTTAATTGCAAAGTTTGAGTCCTTTTAATGTAAACTGTATTGGGTTGGTGGAAACTTTTAAAAAGAATTGTATATCTCAAAACTACTGTAAAGGCTGAAACTTTGAGTGTTGGGGTTTTGAGATTTGATTGAATTATGGTGTTTTTTTTCAGGTTTTTTGCGTCCAAGTATTGGGATTTTAGCTTCTGATAGAATTAGAGGGATGTTTGATGTTTTGCTTGTTTGTAAAGATGTTGTCCTTACCTTTCATTGGATCAAGTACTAGTTTTGATGTTGTGCTGGATATAGGAGATATTGAGGCTTAAGTTTAAGTATCATTGATTTGTGTAGGCGTGATTTTTTGGTGGAGAGTGGTGTAAGGATTATATATTATATGGTGTTTTTAGTTTTGAGAACAAAATGTACAGCAATTTTATGGAGCATGGTATAGAGTACGCAAAACAGGCAGTTAAAGAGGACGATACTGGAAACTATAGTAAAGCTTTTCAACTTTATATGAATGCGTTGGAGTACTTTCAAGCACAATTGAAGTATGAGAAGAATCAACAGATTGAGAAAACAATTAGGGAAAGATGTTTGGGATATCTGAAGAGGGCGGAGGAGATTCGAGCTGTTCTTGATAATGGTGGGAGTGTGCCTGCCTCAAATGGTGATGCGTCGGTTGCTGCACAGCCAAAGAGTAGTCCAAAACCAAAGGATGGAGGTGGGAAGGACAAGGAGGATCCTGAGAAAGCGAAGCTTAAGGCAGGGCTTGATTCTGTTATCATCAGGGAGAAGCCAAATGTGAAATGGAGTGATGTGGCAGGTCTTGAGAATGCCAAACTGGCGTTGCAAGAGGCTGTCATATTGCCTGTTAAGTTCCCACAGTTTTTCACTGGTTAGTTTCTTGGTTGTAATGCTCACAAAAGTGTTCTGCTTCCAATGTTATGATATTTTCTTGGGTAAAGATTCTATGTTTGACAATATTTGATGTCTGGATGTTATTCGTCTGTCACTCATTCAGGGAAGAGAAAACCATGGAGGGCTTTTTTGTTATATGGTCCACCTGGAACAGGGAAGTCATACTTGGCAAAGGCTGTTGCAACAGAAGCTGACTCAACTTTCTTCAGGTAATAAATAAACCAAGATATCGTAACTGCCCAGATTACTAGCTGATGAAAGTTTCTTAAAAGACTATACACACATTGCATCAAGTGAGTGTTTGAACTTTGAATGCGTAAACAACATTAAAGTTTATCCTTATTCTCTGTTTTGATGGTCAATATATATAGATAGGTAGTCTTTGCAATTGCAAGCAATGGTCAATAATCGTTATCCAAGAAATTTGTAAAATGCTTGTGCATCAGGCAGGACCTTGAGCAAATGCAAATTCTTACTCTTTTGTTAGATTTCACTTTTATAAATCATAAATAAATCCCAATAACCTGGGCAGAATCTATGCCTTTCATACTCTCTTTTGCTGATCAAAGTTGGTGACAACTCCCACATGCTGTCTTTATGCAGTGTCTCTTCCTCGGACCTGGTTTCCAAATGGATGGGTGAAAGTGAGAAGCTAGTTTCAAATCTTTTCCAAATGGCTCGTGATAGTGCACCTTCCATCATTTTCGTTGACGAAATAGATTCACTGTGTGGCCAAAGAGGTGAAGGTAATGAGAGTGAAGCATCTCGGCGCATCAAAACAGAACTTCTTGTACAGATGCAGGTACTTTGTGTTCACTGTATATGGATAAAGAACATTGTCCTGATCTGCATTTCCACATAAACTGATAAGAGCACTGTCATAATCTTAAACTGAGGTTCTTGTCCCATTTCAGGGTGTAGGGAGTGATGATCACAAAGTTCTTGTTCTTGCAGCCACAAATACTCCCTATGCACTGGATCAGGTTAGAAAAACATCAGATTTTAAACTTCCTTGATTATGGACAGAAATATATCTATTTTCATCAGAATTACGTAGTTGGTAATGCTAATGCAAAATAAACCACAGGCTATCCGACGGCGTTTTGACAAGAGAATATACATTCCTCTCCCAGATTTGAAGGCAAGGCAACACATGTTTAAGGTATTGCCCATCAGAACTATTGTAGCCTGTTTTTTGACTTGTTGAAACATGTTCGTGTGATTCATGAAATTAACTTCCTCCTGTATGTCGACAAGCAGGTGCATCTTGGTGATACTCCTCACAATTTAACTGAAAGTGATTTTGAGAAGTTGGCTCAAAAAACAGAAGGATTTTCTGGTTCAGATATTTCAGTTTGTGTAAGTGTCAAGTTTACATCAGCCTCTGCCATATTTCAACTCCTATTCGTATATCCAATTTGAGCAAAATGTTTGAAAAGTTTTTTTTTTTTTACATTTTCTTTTGTGAAAATTTAAAATAGTCAGGAGTTGCCTCTTTTTAAACTTGGTCCTGACATTCTCATTGATAGGTCAAAGATGTACTCTTTGAACCTGTTCGTAAAATCCAGGATGCTGAATATTTCATGAAGTCCTCTGATGGCATGTGGGTTCCTTGTGAACCAAAACAACGAGGAGCTGTCAAGACCACATTACAAGAACTTGATGCACAAGACCTTGCTTCAAAGGTATGGATTGAATAAAACACTATTACAGAGAGTTCAACCTGAAAACCATTCCCAGAAAATAGCACAACTATCGCTTCTGTGGTTGTACCTAGGAGACACTGTTAGAAATCTATAAGAGGAGAAATATTGTTCATTTTTGTTCTTATTTCCGTAATGCTCAACAAGAGGAACTGAGAGACATGTTATCATGATTCATGATTATACTCCCCCCTCTAGAATGGCTGGTTTCACGGGAAATTCAATTTAGTTTGTGACTTCTAGCTGCATGCTTCCTCTTCGGTGACAA
Organism: Populus trichocarpa; assembly: GCF_000002775.5. Classification (NCBI taxonomy): domain Eukaryota; kingdom Viridiplantae; phylum Streptophyta; class Magnoliopsida; order Malpighiales; family Salicaceae; genus Populus; species Populus trichocarpa. The sequence goes on from NC_037294.2 coordinate 21,716,421, forward strand.
ACAATGACAACATATATTTGAAATCGATGACTTTGCAGGTCCTTCTGCCACCCATTACAAGAGCAGATTTTGATAAAGTGCTTGCACGGCAGAAGCCAACAGTTAGTAAAGCTGATCTCGAGGTGCATGAGAGATTCACGATGGAGTTTGGAGAGGAGGGCTGATGACCTTAATTAAGTGGAAGCAAGTCTTTGATTAATCGATAAACACATGTTATACATAGTGCAAATTACCCATCTCTGGTGGCTCATGTTGGGAAAACCATGTCCCTTGTAGGCTTATGAAGTCTAGTGTTTCCTTTCTGCTCTCCCCCAATTAGTTGGGCAATATTTTGAAAAAGAAAAAATGGGGCTACAAGGCGAACCAGACAGAATGACAGATCAATGTATGCAATGGTAGATGGTAAATGTATATACAATATTAGCATTATTTGCTATCCTCATCCCTTGATGTCGTGCGTGTGTGTAAGTGCCTGTTTGGGAACATGCGCGATTTGGAAATACAAGTTGCTTTGCAGTTATGCCCTTGTTCCCAACAGGCCATAAGGCTATGGAAAAGTATGAGTATGACTACTTAATTCATTTCTTAGGACTGTCTACAATGTCACAGCTACGTACTCCGGCTTGCACAAAAAAAAAAATGAAAACATATGCAGTAAAAATCAATGTAGTGACGACATGTTCATTATTTAATTACAAGTTTACAACGACAAGAATGACGAAATGACTATTGGTTTTGTGAACTACGAATTCAATGAAAATGATACAGGTGACTGGCGAGCACAGTAATTCACCACACATGGGTTGAGGCCTCCCACCTCTATCTCACGCTGCTTGTCTTGGTCGACCCCTGCTGTATCTTGGTGGGTTGCTTTTGGCAACATCAACAACAATCATCCAGCCATTGATGATCTGCAAGTTCGGTTGCCAGAATGTAGGTCAGCCTTACCGCTTGGACAGTTAAAACTGAAATGAAGTGAAACAAGGACTCGTTTTACACCTACCTTGCCATTCATCTCCTTGAGTGCTGAACTTGCAGCCTCCTCTGTGGTGTACTTTACAAATGCATAACCTTTGGACCTCTTTGAAATCTTGTCCATTATTATTTTAACTGTCAGGAATACACCGCCATTATTTTAAAGACTATTGCAACAAATACATGTCAACAAACAAAAAAGGCAAAGCATACCTTCAACAAGCTCACCAAAGCCCTCAAATGCTGCACGCAAGGTTTTCTCAGACGTATAAAATGACAGACCTGCTCAAAATACAGATCGCCAAGCAATTAAATAAATGACAAAGCTAGCTAAATCAGGCATATGTGTATTGTCCTAAAACTTGCGCTATCTAGCAGGTAGTATTTTACAAACAAAAAGCAAGAGCTGAAGAACATATCATCAGAACTTGATTTAAAGATGCAACATACCAGTTATAAAAAGTTTTTTTGTTCTAACATGAGTTATTTGACTAGCTTCTGAAGAATCTGGTGGATTTGCAGAATTGATGAGGCTATCACCTGGAAACTACATGTTGTTAACATTACGGAAGAACCATTTGCCACGGAATAAAATTCTCCATCACATTAAACTTTGAAAATTGAAAATTGACAATTGGCTTTTCTGAAACCTCAAATAACAGTATCATAACTTAATATCCAGCAGCAAATCCTGATGCTAATTTCATAAAACTTGATCGATGATTGCATATATACCACCAGCAATCCTAGTGCTAACAAGAAAGGGACACACCTCTATAATCCTTGTTTTCCGACTCAAAATCCTTATCTGGCAGAACAGATAAAACACCAGGAACACCTAAAAACAAGGAGGTGTGTGTCATTAAACAGAACAATAAAAGCAAACAAAATTTCACTTGAAAGGGAATTAACTAACCAGCAAGCTCCTGTGCACATTCCTCGTCAAGTTCACAACAGAACCCAAAATTCGATTGCCATGAAACATGATATATACACATTTGAGCATCCTTCTCACTGCAAAAGAAATCAACCTGTCACTTCCATAGCATGTAATAAATAGCAAGCAGATTGCATTCTTTCTCAAAAATTAACACTTACTATCCCATGACCTTGGTTAGTATTTGAGCATAATAATCAACCATTTGAGCCTTTGTAACAACTCCAACTCCTGGCTTATCAATTCTAACCAGCCAATGTTTCGTATTCCCAGAAGGGAACAACAACTTGCTTCCAATTTGTGGATTTGATAATGTACTCAACTTGACACCTGAACTATAATCTTTTTCCACAGAATTATAATCTGGGTCAGGCCTAACTGATAAAACCCCAGGCAACCCTACATCACACACATCCACAACAATTCAGAAACCTCTCAAAATCTACCATATGAGTATCATAATTCTCTACATATTTGGAGCCAAAAGAGAAGAACCTTACTGGCAAGTTCAAGGGAAGCATCTTCATCAATATCACAACAAAAGCCAAAATGAGTATCATAACAAGCATCGTATATACACATTTGAGCATCTATTTCACTGCTCAAAACCAATAAAGCAACAGGTTTTAGGCCAAAAAACAACAAATACTAAAATGGGTCATCTATAAAAGCACAAAGGAACCAACCCACCAACCTGCCTAATGCTCTCTCTAGAGTCTTGACATAATAATCAATTATTTCTGGTTTTGAATTGACTCCCTTTGGAGGAGTTTCCATTAGAACTATCCAGTGGTTGTTAGTTTTAGTTGAAGTTAAAGGTGTAGATGTTGATGTTGTTGTTGCTTTTGTTGATAGAGAAACACAAGAAATGAGAGAAGAAGATAAAGATTGGGTTTTTATGTGGTTCTTGTTCTTTTTAGGGTTGTAAAGTTTGAAAATTGAAGCTTTAATTGGGAGTTTTTTGGAAATGGAAGCGAGAGTGGTGGTGCATAATGAAGGTGAGAGTGTTTCCATGGCAGCCTCTAAGGTTTCATTACAGAACAGACCAAGCTCCTCTGACTATTGCTGTTTGCTGTTCAATGTCGTTGTAGCAGACTAGCAGTAGCAGAATCTCTATCTGTATTTTTTCTTTCTTTCTTTCTTTCTAGGCGCTTTAGATGAATGATGGTCGTTGATTTGTCCCTGGTCGTTTTTAGGAGAATGTCAAGCAACGAGTCGTTCGGCTTTCATGAGCGAGAGAAGTTGATTTGCAAGTCATTGATGTCCATCTACGGATTGGGTTTGGTGCTATCCAATATCCATGCCACTAATTTTAATTCAAAATTAATATTTACAATGAATTTTGGATACTAAAATCTAACTAGATTTGGTTAAGGATATTCTTCAGTTATCTATAACTCAAATTTGATATGAACTTAAATTCATATCCAGAAATTACAATTATATATAAAATTTAATATAAATGTATTTTGGTTTTAAGATCATTATTGATTTTCAAGTGAGTTTCAAGTAGGGTAGAATAATATCAATATCTAACTTTAAAACCTAACTGTTTACCTTTATACTCATATCTAGAAATTACAGTTATATATAAAGTTTGATATGAATATAATTTCATCAAACTTCAAGATCATCATTAATTTTCGAGTCGAGTTTCGAGTAGAATAACATTTATATACATTATTTTTTACCTTTAAATTTCATATGATAGTAGTTCTTGTACTAAAGAAAGTTTAGGAATGAGATTTTCATCCTGAGATCTAGTTCGAGGATGACCAAAACTTCATGTCAATGAACAGTTTAGTATTTGTTTTAGGTTATCAGTAAATTTCCCAAAGTGCAGAGGTAGGAACATTGGAAATGTTCTCACAGAGATGAACGGAGCAAATTTTCACCAGGGAAGTTGCTTTAGGCAAAAAGTAATTGCATTAAGCATGATGTAAGGGATATCTGGATATGTACATCATCTGGTCGTGAAGAATAAATGAAGTATCTTGTTCGGTACTCAGTTAACTTTCACCTAAAAGTGGTGCTTCAATTTCTTCCTCCATGTCATGGCCCGACATTTCGGCCGGCTTAAGCAGGCAAGCAAAGCATAAAGCAATCATCTGAGACAACAGAATAGTTCATGGTTAATTTGGGAGAAAAGGAGAAGAAGGGCGAGAAAGGTGAAGTTGTGCAAGGCCTTACCATGCTTACAGAAGCAACTATGATGCTGAAACCTTTACAGTTGAAAGGTGCATCACTAGAGAGGAACCATGCTGAAACAACAATTCATCAATGAGAAAGCAAAATTGAATGCTTGTTGTGGTAACCAAAGAAAGGATGTAAACACCGGCAACTCACAAGTCAATGGACTCATTGCAAGTGGGGATAATAAACTTGCTATTGATTGGACACCGGCAATAAATCCCTGCACTTTTCCCTGAAATAAACCAGTACTTGAACTTGTGAACAACAGAGACACGGATCATTCACAAATATGCAGACATTTGATAGCAGGTGTACATTTTATGAATGCATAGTTGGGCTCGTAATGCTGACTCTAGCTTGAGCATTAAGAAAAGATGCTTCTTCCACCAGCGGAAGATGGGAAGTTTGTTCATAGGAAAGGATTAAGGGTGGAAAAACTAAACATTCATGTTAGACTGCTGGTTTTGCAAACCTGATTCACTGAGCTTGATCCTTTAGAAATAACAGAATAAGTCTGCACGTCAAGAAATTCAGAACATAAAACAATGATTATTCAATGATGAATCTGGAAACCCTTTCTACCTGAGGTTCTGAAGAAAAGTGAGTGGGATCATAATACTTACAGCAGGCTTCACGAGGACATAAATGGCTCCAAATGCGGCACTCAAGTATGGCACCTGCATCAGGCAATGAGAAATGTTTAAAGAACTTTGCATGCTTGTTTAAATAATGCAATTTGGTGGAGGATTGGTTCAGGATTGAACTTCTTTTTTTCCATGTCATGTGAAGTTTAACTCTTATTTAGGTATATACCCAAGATGCCCACGCCAAGCCATAAAGCAAACCCTGTTCAGAGAAAAAGCGCCTGTTATAATTTTCATTCTCTTTTCAGCATGTGAATTGGTTGCTAGGATGAGTTGGGAGTGGCAACTTACATAAGCTATTGATGCAAGTAAGGCTAGACATAATATCACTCCCTCTCCAACCAATGGACTGAGAAGAGGAAGCACCAAAATCTAGAAGCCAGCCACAAAACAAACATGCGTTATGCAAAAGAATTTTTCAAGTTCATTGACATTCCATAGAGAGCCTATGATGAGCTGAGAGCGAAGAGTAGATGAACCATATATAAACGTTTGATTTACATGTTGCCACTTTCCAAAGAAAGAAGCCCACAATTTTCGTTGTTTAAGCACAGTTGTAAATGAAACCGCAGAAAGATTATCTCCACATCGTACCTGAGAAAAGATTGCACCAATTCCTACCGCTGACAGAATTTCCGAATATTGATTCTTGTTAAAACCAAACACTGCCTTCAGATAGAACTGCATAGGAAGGTGACAAGCAATCAGGGGATCTAAATAAACAGAGAACGGAGTAGATAGGCACCACAAAAGAAAATTACAATTAGCCTTATGAGCAATTAGCCCACTGGTGCTATTAAATTAAGGTTGGTCCTCGGTTCATAATGAGTACGCATTTTTCCATGCATAATTCATATGTTCAAAGATGTATTTTCCCATGATTTTTTTTTATCGCTTGCAGGTTAGCAAGTTGCGATTCAATACCCTTGTTTTCCAAGGGTTTAATTTCTCTGATAATCAAGATTGAAATTAGGATTGACATGCAAGGAACTTACTAGTAAAACTGAACTGATGCCAGACATTCCCAACTCATAGAAGAAGGAAACGAATGAAATGATTTTCAGTGTAGGACTGGAAAAAAACAAAAGGCGAGAGAATGTTACATTACTCAAAAAAACAAAAATAAAACAGCAGTACAAAATCAATGGATGTATTTGAAGAGTAAGTACCTTCTAAACACTACCACTGCTGCATATCTCATTGATTCATATCTTTTGCGAGTGACGTTTATTATCTTAGTCAAGAAGGTTGAATCTCGCTCCCTCTTATCAACCCGTTCAACTGTCTCAACTAGAAAGAAATACATATAAACTGAACCAAAGATCAAGAGAGCAATTGAAACCTGAAACAAAAAGCTTATTCTTATCAAATACTGGATGGTTACTAGTGTATATATATAAAAAAAGTAAATAATAAAAACAAACTCGACAGATGAGCATGACGAAACCATGCAGCTAGTGCTTGAAAAACTCACAGATCCTAATTACCACAAAGATGTATTTCTCAGGGAGAAAACGTGCCAGAAGATTGCCTACGACATGAGAAGCAGAAAAGAAACCAGTGATCCAACTAAATGCTGTAGCCCTGTTTTCTTCTTTGATAATATCTGCCTACCACAGGGATGAAAATGTGATGCCCCAGTATCCGTAACCATGACATTTTATTGATGGTCGATAATCCTTACCGCATAAGCAACAGCAATGCAGAAAATACTCCCTTGACTTAAAATAAATGAAATTGTCCGAAGCACATAGTACACATACACAGCATCCCTAGATTGGTTACAGGCAAGTACGGCTGAAACAATAGAACAAGCAAATAGAAAAGAAAATTAAAAATCTGCAGTATAATTTTGATTGCAGTGTGTATGTGTGAACTTTCAAATAAGCTAAGACCGCTGTTGCTTCGCTGTATATCCATAACAATGAATTAAGAATTAAAAGCAGGGTGTAAAAGACTTCCATAAATCCTAGCCTCTGACCAGAAAAGCTCAATATGGAACATACCAAAAGGGAACATGGATGTTGATACAGTAATGAGGAGAAGCGGTTTACGCCCATACTCATCTGCAAGCTGGCCTAGGAGTGGTATTACCACCATTTTGAAAATTCCCACCACCTAAAAGCAAAAAGAATCATCACTTGCTTGATGAATTTAGATCTTGTTTCGTGATCCTCAGAATCAGTTTTAGTGCTAGGTTAAACATGAAAACTACACACCGCAAATTTCTTCACCCGAGTTCTAATCACTCAAATACCAAGCCGTTTTAGCATTAATGATACACAAAATCATGATCATGCCCTGATTGGCTTAAAAGATTACATTGGAAATGCAAACCAAAAAAAGAAACTCATAAATTTCTGTTCAGTTTCTGAGCAGCAACGCAAATCCTCAAAATTCTTGAATGAATCTACCTAGTATCCCTACGTGAATAATTCACTCCTTCCTCAAAAACCTTTGATTTTTCCAAAAAATGAAAATTGGGAAACTGGCAGTTCCCACAAACCCAGATAGCAAAGTATCTTAAGTTACAAAAATTAGTGCTTAATCAACTCAAAGCCCTAAAACACATAAAAGAATTAGAAAATTCAACGAACCCCATTTCCATTTCCTTGCAAACCAAACAAATTATAATTATATATAAAAAAAAAAACAGTAAGCAAAGCAAGAATTTCCTATGTTTACCGTTTGTTGGAGACCACTGATATAAATAACCTCAGAGCAAGTAGTTTGACCAGGACATAAAGCAGAAGTAAGAACATCAACAAGAACAGAAAAAGTCATTTCCTCAGCAATCCAATGAAAAAATAGTGGCAACAACAAGTGTACTAAAGGCCTAAGCTCTTTGAACCCAACTAAACAATCCTTAAACACCATTACTAATATTTCAAGAACTAAGCACTTTTCTTGCAAGAAACAAAAGAAATACTACCAGAAGTGGTGGGATGGATAATTGATGTCAGATCAGTGTTGGAGATCAAAGAAAGTGGAAGTTGACAATGATGTTTTTGACTTATGGTAGAGAAAAGGGATTAGTCCTCGTGGTATTTATGGGGTGACAAACGCAGTAAAGCAGGGGTTCTTGTGCTAACAACAAGAATTCTCGTGCTGGATTAAGGTTGTCGTGTGTTAAGGGCTAGTTTGCTTGTGATTGACGATGGAGTGCTGGTGTGGTGATATGACCATAGATCAGCCAACCTGACCCTTACTAGGCATTTGGCCTTGAAATATATTCATAAATTTACGAGAATTTTTTTTTCCATGTTATTTGATAGGGGAAAAAATCTTCCTTGAGGAGGGGAAGATCCAATATATAGCAGTGACTATTTTCACTCTTTAGAGTCATTGAACATTTATGTATTGAATCAATCATTATTATAAAAAAAAAAAACTATATACTCAAAAAAAATATAGATAACATTCTTGAAATAGAAAAGTATAAAACAATGAAGACGGACCTTTATTATAAATCTACGAGATAAATCTATTATTATATATTTGTTTTTATCTTTTTAATTAAACAAATATATTTTCATCTATTTTACATATATTTTTCATGTCTTGTAATAATGAACAAAAATAACCTTTTATATAAATTGACGATGATTGTGCTAAAAAAAGGACACCAATGAAGCATGATTCATGATAGGTTACTTCCTGGTCCCCTTGTAATCTATAAGGGTTAGGGGCTTTAATGAAGTTGACAGTTCAGTGTTGTGTGTATTAGAATAATTTTAGTTTGACTCAAACCCATTTTTATATTCATAAGCCAAATGCTCAAGCACGATAAAGCATCTTAGCTTTTTTGTTTTTGTCCTGGATAGTTCTTTGTTTTCTTTTATCCATTGTCCAGGAAAAGGAAGAAGGCAACCACAGCCTATTATGCTACTGGCAAACATGGTTTGCTCGTCGTTACTTGTTTACGGTTTCTTGATTCTCATGTTATCATATTATCCAAGAGTTAATACATCAATAATTTGTTGCCTTGAGGGGAAGAGTCTGATCCAGCCTCAGATTTTATTTTCGAGGTCAAAATATCCTGGTAGTTGGTGGTGAAGCATCACTCCTTAGTTGGCTAATGGCATATAATTTGTCTTTAGATGAGCAAGTCGCTTCACCGACAGCTTATCGTCTTGAAGTTGAGTTATTATTGCAATCAAACAATGAACAGGTGCAGATGGAGTTTTTCCACCAAGTCCATGGGCCCTTATAGACAGACTCAAGAACAAGCCAGAAGCAATTGGCTTAGCTAACATGACCAGCAAGCAATTCAAACCATCCCTCAACTGCTTTATGCAATAAATTTATTGATATCAATGGTAGTGGAAAATTGAAAGAATAGGAGTAGAGTACAAAAATCTTTGCATTGTTACAGAAGCACAAATTGAATGCCAGAAACAAGAGTGGGTAGTGAACAGTTCCGCAAGATGTACAAGGCTCATACAGCTCTCACGTTCTGTACTCTTGCGCTATAATTATATTTAGTTTACATGAAAACAAAACATAAACTCTACCGATATCGAGTTAATTTGAACCCATGAACTTTATTTGCTCCTGTACAGAGAAGCATACTAGAAGTTCTCTTGGCTCGCCACGTGTACAACCATGTTATGAGAGGAAAAAAATGGGGGCTTCGACTACTCCATCTGACTGGTCAATGCTGCTTCATCATCTTCAGCATCTAATTCTTGTTCCACACCTTTCACCTGCATGCATAAGATTTTCTTGAGTAAATATAACAGGAATGCAGAGAGGAGCCAAGATGTGATTCCCACTTGTAAGTTTTCCTAGCAATAATAGCCAGGTAATTAAAAAATGATGTTAAGCAAACTCATGGGCAATGGCAATGTAAAGTAATAAAGCAATGGAGGTGGCAACAGTGGGATGAATATGGAATTCAAGAGCTTAACAAGCAAGGAAGCTAGCAGTTTGGAAGCACAGAGATTAAGGAGGACATGCACAAATGTGTATACATATGTTCCTGTATAGAGAGAGACTGGAAGAAGAAGAATCCCTTAGCTGCCAATCTAATGTTTCTCTTAATTTCCAAGACCCATTTAATCCCTTGAGTTCTAGACATTAGAAATAGGATCTTAATCCCTTGAGTTCTAGACATTAGAAATTGTAGCACTTTCATCTTTCTAAATGTATTTTTTTAAAGACAAGACACGTTAATTACTTGTCAGCATGCACTTTAGAGCACAATAATATATCCAGAACACATCAGAAATAATAGCATCAACAAAATTCTGTACTTAACACAGGATAACACAGTTAGTGACCTGCACCACCAAATATCTTCAAGAACTAGTCAAGAATCGATTTAAGCCATGGTCTTTTTCTATTATCCTAAAGCTTTATAATCAAGTTCTAATGCTCCCGCCAAACGAGCATTAGCCTGCTGGTAAGTGCTATTAACTTTTGAAAATATGCAATTTGTCATTGCACTAATTCTCAATGGGCTTCGTTCTTAATTACTGTCCCTACATGCTTAAGTTAATGTGTAGTAAACTCAGAGACACAAATTACAGACACACAGACCAAAGTGAATTACTATTTGGCTGGTGGTGGATTTCCACATACCAAATTTTGAACTTCAGTGCAGAACCCTCTACAATGTCAGACAAAAGGTGTAATTTTGCATAGTTTAGAAATCTCAAAGATGATTTTCACTTTTTACCTCTGGTACATAATGCATCAGCATATTCTCTATTCCAGATTTCAAAGTGACAGATGAGCTCGGACAGCCACTGCATGCTCCTTGCATTTTCAATTTGACTATTCCAGTTTCCCTGTAGAGGGCAAACATACAGATTTCAATTAATGATAAGTAACAAAATAGATTGTTCATTCAATATTCTATGAACATGTTTAACCAAGAGAAGAGAAACCTACTCATCAAAACCCTGATACTCAATATCTCCACCATCGTCCTGCACTGCTGGTCGAATACGAGTCTCCAACAGCTCTTTAATCATTGCAACAGTTTCTGAGTCATCCTGCATTAGCAGGAGTTGATATTTTCCACATTGAGTGCTTAATGCTCTATTGAAATTAGTTTAAGATGATTAGAGAATAACCAATAAAATCCTCCAAAATCTCAGTTCTCTCTCCAGTGATAACCTAAACTATATTCAGCTATTTTACAGTAATCAACATCAGCAAATATCTGTTGAACTTCACAGCAGAAGAGTACAAAAGGGATGAAAAGCACCGTTCAATTACTCATAACTCTGATATTTGGGATATGGGTGGCAAAAAACTGCATAACATAATACATCGATGTCGATAGAACCTCTTATATCAAACATCTGGATTTTCTCAACAGATACAAACCAGCACTACTCCTGAGCTAAATTCATTAAAAAGCGAATTGAGAGAGGGGGGAATAGAAAAGTGAACATGAGTACACCTTTACTATAAGTTAATGCCCAAGGAGAACTTTAAATGCATTAGTACATGCCAAGGACCACCCAATATGAAATGCAAGCATAATCCTAAGAAGCAAGCTTCATTTTTTGTGGACAGCTGAAAAATCAGTAAACTATAAAGATATACCTCACTAATAGCCGTGTCCTTCGCTGCAGCAGTTTGCGAGTCTAGAAACAATGGTTCTCCAGAAGAATAGAAGTCCATGATAGCTGCAAATATTTCAGGCTTTAGGAATTCCCAAGTAGCATCATCTGACTTTGTTATGGTGATAAAATCAGGTCCAAAGAAAACTCGATTGATACCTGTGAAAAAACAATACAGGGTACAGGTTAAAAAAATATAAACAATCATAGCATTACGTTTACCCAAGAACAAAACCAATTCAATCTTACCATCGATTCCATAAATAGCTTTAGCCAATGGAGAATTCATGGCTGAACGTGCATTTGGGAAATCCGCACTTCCTACATCCATCACCGGCTTCCCAGGATAAAACATAAGGGATGATGGATTTGGTGTGGATTGAGTTTGTATAAACATGGTCCTCCTCTGCCCTGTGCAAACCATCACACCTCAGCTTACTGAACTTCACCAATCTTTAATCAACACAGAATTAAAAAAAACTCTATAACCTCTAAAGTTCATATCTTTACAGCATACCCCATAATTCTTATGTAAAATCAATAATCTAAGTGTTGTTATTTCCCAATAACTGCAAGTAACTAAGCTAACTAACCAATAAAATACAGATATTAATTCAATTCCTTCCTTAACTCGTCAAAATCTCTAACAAACCATTTTATTACCACATTACAACAACATTATTAAAAAAAAGACCCTTTACATATCTTAAAACAAATATTAACATAAAACATAAAAACTCAAACCACAAGGTAAAAATAACATAAAATAACAATAATTTCAATCATAATAGAACAACCTGTCAAAACGGTCAATTTCTCAGGATGCAAAGAAGAAGCCAACGTTTTCGAATCAGGGAAAGCACCACCGCTGCTGTGCCAAAACGCTGTTGTTGCTGATGAAACATGTATAAAGCGGCGAGGAGTCAAACGACATGTAGTGTTGATTTCTCTGCAAAGTCCGAAACTTTTTTGGTTTGATAGAGCTCGCGATATTAATCTGCCAAAACCCTTCATTATTTCTCTCTTGTAGGTTCGCTTTGAATGTGAAATGGATGCAGGAGATGCAAAGCTTCGAGCTTTTTAGTGGTGATGGTGTATTCGTAATAAAGTCGAGGAGTAAGGGTAGATAAATTGAAAGCAGGTAAAGATCAGCAGCTTTGGAAGCAGGGAATTGGGTGGTTTTGGATCGTCAATTTTGAGATTATATATTGAAAATTTGGAGGTGTGGTTTGATCCTTATGTTTATTGAAATCTACTATTTTAGTCCCTTTGAATCAACATCTTTCTAGTGGTGCACTAGAAATCTACTAATTTAATTTCTTATGAGATTTTTTTTAAGAAAATATGTTATTTTTGTAAGTGTGGTTTTAATGGAAAATAGTTGGAAATAGTTAAATATAAATAAAAACATGTAAACGCACGCAACGTAAAATTCTCTTCACCGATATCTAAACGCCACGTGTGACCCACAATATAACGTCGCTTGCACTAAAATCACACGCAATCGTCAAACTCTATCATCTATCTCTCTTTCTCGATCAAAAATTCTGTCCAAAAATATTCCCCAAAACACAAACCCTAACACTAACACTAACACACATGAAATCAAGTGATTCCCAAACAAAACCTAATAGATTCCCAATCGAACCCTAATTTGATGATTCTGACAATCCAGTCACCCAAACTCTAACAATTGTTACTTCTCTCTCTCTCTCTCTCTCACTTTTTGGGTCTATTTGTTGTTGTCATGGAGGGCTCTGTGGTGGTGGATGATCTTGGAGCCCCCGAGTCATGGGAGGTGGCTGATTTGGACGAGACGATGAGTCGTTTGTTGCTTAATAAAGACTCTAAACAGCAAAAGCAACAGCCTCAAGACCAGCTCGCTCGTTCGGGTTCGGGTTCTCTCGGTCCGGGTGAGAAAGTAACCGATGATGTTATCAATCAGGTTGATCAGTTTCTTCGTGAGGCCTTGCAAAACCCTCGCGAACGGCTCTCAAGTGAGTTTTTTTTTCTCTAATTTTGATTAACATGTGTTAATTGTTTCATACGTTAGTTTTGTATGAGAGCTGTGTGAGATTTTTCTTTTTGTTTATGCATGTTAATGGGTAGAGTAGCGAGTGATTTAGCTAAATTAGGTGGTGATTTAGCTGCAGTTGGTTTTTAATGGATGGGGTGGTGTTGATTTTGCTGGGTATTTCGTGAGTGATGGTGTTTTTTACTGGTTGTAACGTGGTTAATGTGTGAATTTCACTTGTGGATGATTATGGATGAGATGGAAATTGTATGTTGTACCTTTGAAGAGGGCAATGCTTCTAGAGGTATGATGATGGCGGGGATATAAGAATGGGAAGATATTCTACTACAAAGCTTGGAGACGTTTGTGCTTAGAAATTTTCAGGTAGTTTTAGTCAGATTGCTTGAGAGAGGAGATTTGGGTGGATGATTTTCTTAATAATCAAACTGACGTGTAGGAAAGA